>NC_091230.1:7978774-8195303 GCF_040958095.1 Procambarus clarkii | reverse complement strand
TATTTACGTAATATCAAACTACATGAAAAACGTGAAAAAAGTCACTATATAACCATATTTGAGGATTTTAACTTCAAATCATAGAGCGAGGTTTCGTATTATTTAGTTCCAAGAAAAGACATATGACAATGTTGTTTCCAATACAAATGATAAAAAACAATGTGTTTTCATTAGAATTAACTATAATGTTCTTGATTTTCCGTTTATATTAACGAGGGAAGATGTACACGTAAAACCTGCTCTAATCCGGCTGAAACGTCGATATATGCAATAAAAACCGAACTTCTCCCCTTTTCAATATCTTACTCAGTATTTTAACGAGAAACAAATAGATGATTGAAAATGAAGTATTTAAGGTTATTATCTAATCAATTATGTGTTTGCATCATTTTTATCGTATATATATGAATTAAAACCCATGGACGGAAAATTCACAAAAACGTGGAAAACGGCAAAATATTGCCTAATTCGATGATATTTTGTTTAAATCACATGAAGGAAAAGGAGATGATAAACGTCAAAATATTGCTATATTCGATGATTTTTCGTACGAAACAAAATGCAAGAAAACTTGCTTAAAATGCAATATTATGCGAAATTCTGAGATTTGAAGGCCAAATCACATATCGTGATACTACATGAAATAGTATCGAAATATTGGTAAAAATGAATATATTTACGTAATATCAAACTACATGAAAAACGTGAAAAAAGTCACTATATAACCATATTTGAGGATTTTAACTTCAAATCATAGAGCGAGGTTTCGTATTATTTAGTTCCAAGAAAAGACATATGACAATGTTGTTTCCAATACAAATGATAAAAAACAATGTGTTTTCATTAGAATTAACTATAATGTTCTTGATTTTCCGTTTATATTAACGATGGAAGATGTACACGTAAAACCGCTCTAATCCGGCTGAAACGTCGATATATGCAATAAAAACCGAACTTCTCCCCTTTTCAATATCTTACTCAGTATTTTAACGAGAAACAAATAGATGATTGAAAATGAAGTATTTAAGGTTATTATCTAATCAATTATGTGTTTGCATCATTTTTATCGTATATATATATGAATTAATACCCATGGACGGAAAATTCACAAAAACGTGGAAAACGGCAAAATATTGCCTAATTCGATGATATTTTGTTTAAATCACATGAAGGAAAAGGAGATGATAAACGTTAAAATATTGCTAAATTCGATGATTTTTCGTACGAAGCAAAATGCAAGAAAACTTGCTTAAAATGCAATATTATGCGAAATTCTGAGATTTGAAGGCCAAATCACATATCGTGATACTACATGAAATAGTATCGAAATATTGGTAAAAATGAATATATTTACGTAATATCAAACTACATGAAAAACGTGAAAAAAGTCACTATATAACCATATTTGAGGATTTTAACTTCAAATCATAGAGCGAGGTTTCGTATTATTTAGTTCCAAGAAAAGACATATGACAATGTTGTTTCCAATACAAATGATAAAAAACAATGTGTTTTCATTAGAATTAACTATAATGTTCTTGATTTTCCGTTTATATTAACGAGGGAAGATGTACACGTAAAACCTGCTCTAATCCGGCTGAAACGTCGATATATGCAATAAAAACCGAACTTCTCCCCTTTTCAATATCTTACTCAGTATTTTAACGAGAAACAAATAGATGATTGAAAATGAAGTATTTAAGGTTATTATCTAATCAATTATGTGTTTGCATCATTTTTATCGTATATATATGAATTAAAACCCATGGACGGAAAATTCACAAAAACGTGGAAAACGGCAAAATATTGCCTAATTCGATGATATTTTGTTTAAATCACATGAAGGAAAAGGAGATGATAAACGTCAAAATATTGCTATATTCGATGATTTTTCGTACGAAACAAAATGCAAGAAAACTTGCTTAAAATGCAATATTATGCGAAATTCTGAGATTTGAAGGCCAAATCACATATCGTGATACTACATGAAATAGTATCGAAATATTGGTAAAAATGAATATATTTACGTAATATCAAACTACATGAAAAACGTGAAAAAAGTCACTATATAACCATATTTGAGGATTTTAACTTCAAATCATAGAGCGAGGTTTCGTATTATTTAGTTCCAAGAAAAGACATATGACAATGTTGTTTCCAATACAAATGATAAAAAACAAGTGTGTTTTCATTAGAATTAACTATAATGTTCTTGATTTTCTGTTTATATTAACGAGGGAAGATGTACACGTAAAACCTGCTCTAATCCGGCTGAAACGTCGATATATGCAATAAAAACCGAACTTCTCCCCTTTTCAATATCTTACTCAGTATTTTAACGAGAAACAAATAGATGATTGAAAATGAAGTATTTAAGGTTATTATCTAATCAATTATGTGTTTGCATCATTTTTATCGTATATATATGAATTAATACCCATGGACGGAAAATTCACAAAAACGTGGAAAACGGCAAAATATTGCCTAATTCGATGATATTTTGTTTAAATCACATGAAGGAAAAGGAGATGATAAACGTCAAAATATTGCTATATTCGATGATTTTTCGTACGAAACAAAATGCAAGAAAACTTGCTTAAAATGCAATATTATGCGAAATTCTGAGATTTGAAGGCCAAATCACATATCGTGATACTACATGAAATAGTATCGAAATATTGGTAAAAATGAATATATTTACGTAATATCAAACTACATGAAAAACGTGAAAAAAGTCACTATATAACCATATTTGAGGATTTTAACTTCAAATCATAGAGCGAGGTTTCGTATTATTTAGTTCCAAGAAAAGACATATGACAATGTTGTTTCCAATACAAATGATAAAAAACAATGTGTTTTCATTAGAATTAACTATAATGTTCTTGATTTTCCGTTTATATTAACGATGGAAGATGTACACGTAAAACCGCTCTAATCCGGCTGAAACGTCGATATATGCAATAAAAACCGAACTTCTCCCCTTTTCAATATCTTACTCAGTATTTTAACGAGAAACAAATAGATGATTGAAAATGAAGTATTTAAGGTTATTATCTAATCAATTATGTGTTTGCATCATTTTTATCGTATATATATATGAATTAATACCCATGGACGGAAAATTCACAAAAACGTGGAAAACGGCAAAATATTGCCTAATTCGATGATATTTTGTTTAAATCACATGAAGGAAAAGGAGATGATAAACGTTAAAATATTGCTAAATTCGATGATTTTTCGTACGAAGCAAAATGCAAGAAAACTTGCTTAAAATGCAATATTATGCGAAATTCTGAGATTTGAAGGCCAACTCACATATCGTGATACTACATGAAATAGTATCGAAATATTGGTAAAAATGAATATATTTATGTAATATCAAACTACATGAAAAACGTGAAAAAAGTCACTATATAACCATATTTGAGGATTTTAACTTCAAATCATAGAGCGAGGTTTCGTATTATTTAGTTCCAAGAAAAGACATATGACAATGTTGTTTCCAATACAAATGATAAAAAACAATGTGTTTTCATTAGAATTAACTATAATGATCTTGATTTTCCGTTTATATTAACGAGGGAAGATGTACACGTAAAACCTGCTCTAATCCGGCTGAAACGTCGATATATGCAATAAAAACCGAACTTCTCCCCTTTTCAATATCTTACTCAGTATTTTAACGAGAAACAAATAGATGATTGAAAATGAAGTATTTAAGGTTATTATCTAATCAATTATGTGTTTGCATCATTTTTATCGTATATATATGAATTAAAACCCATGGACGGAAAATTCACAAAAACGTGGAAAACGGCAAAATATTGCCTAATTCGATGATATTTTGTTTAAATCACATGAAGGAAAAGGAGATGATAAACGTCAAAATATTGCTATATTCGATTATTTTTCGTACGAAACAAAATGCAAGAAAACTTGCTTAAAATGCAATATTATGCGAAATTCTGAGATTTGAAGGCCAAATCACATATCGTGATACTACATGAAATAGTATCGAAATATTGGTAAAAATGAATATATTTACGTAATATCAAACTACATGAAAAACGTGAAAAAAGTCACTATATAACCATATTTGAGGATTTTAACTTCAAATCATAGAGCGAGGTTTCGTATTATTTAGTTCCAAGAAAAGACATATGACAATGTTGTTTCCAATACAAATGATAAAAAACAATGTGTTTTCATTGGAATTAACTATAATGTTCTTGATTTTCCGTTTATAATAACGATGGAAGATGTACACGTAAAACCGCTCTAATCCGGCTGAAACGTCGATATATGCAATAAAAACCGAACTTCTCCCCTTTTGAATATCTTACTCAGTATTTTAACGAGAAACAAATAGATGATTGAAAATGAAGTATTTAAGGTTATTATCTAATCAATTATGTGTTTGCATCATTTTTATCGTATATATATATGAATTAATACCCATGGACGGAAAATTCACAAAAACGTGGAAAACGGCAAAATATTGCCTAATTCGATGATATTTTGTTTAAATCACATGAAGGAAAAGGAGATGATAAACGTTAAAATATTGCTAAATTCGATGATTTTTCGTACGAAGCAAAATGCAAGAAAACTTGCTTAAAATGCAATATTATGCGAAATTCTGAGATTTGAAGGCCAAATCACATATCGTGATACTACATGAAATAGTATCGAAATATTGGTAAAAATGAATATATTTACGTAATATCAAACTACATGAAAAACGTGAAAAAAGTCACTATATAACCATATTTGAGGATTTTAACTTCAAATCATAGAGCGAGGTTTCGTATTATTTAGTTCCAAGAAAAGACATATGACAATGTTGTTTCCAATACAAATGATAAAAAACAATGTGTTTTCATTAGAATTAACTATAATGTTCTTGATTTTCCTGTTTATATTAACGAGGGAAGATGTACACGTAAAACCTGCTCTAATCCGGCTGAAACGTCGATATATGCAATAAAAACCGAACTTCTCCCCTTTTCAATATCTTACTCAGTATTTTAACGAGAAACAAATAGATGATTGAAAATGAAGTATTTAAGGTTATTATCTAATCAATTATGTGTTTGCATCATTTTTATCGTATATATATGAATTAAAACCCATGGACGGAAAATTCACAAAAACGTGGAAAACGGCAAAATATTGCCTAATTCGATGATATTTTGTTTAAATCACATGAAGGAAAAGGAGATGATAAACGTCAAAATATTGCTATATTCGATTATTTTTCGTACGAAACAAAATGCAAGAAAACTTGCTTAAAATGCAATATTATGCGAAATTCTGAGATTTGAAGGCCAAATCACATATCGTGATACTACATGAAATAGTATCGAAATATTGGTAAAAATGAATATATTTACGTAATATCAAACTACATGAAAAACGTGAAAAAAGTCACTATATAACCATATTTGAGGATTTTAACTTCAAATCATAGAGCGAGGTTTCGTATTATTTAATTCCAAGAAAAGACATATGACAATGTTGTTTCCAATACAAATGATAAAAAACAATGTGTTTTCATTAGAATTAACTATAATGTTCTTGATTTTCCTTTTATATTAACGATGGAAGATGTACACGTAAAACCGCTCTAATCCGGCTGAAACGTCGATATATGCAATAAAAACCGAACTTCTCCCCTTTTCAATATCTTACTCAGTATTTTAACGAGAAACAAATAGATGATTGAAAATGAAGTATTTAAGGTTATTATCTAATCAATTATGTGTTTGCATCATTTTTATCGTATAATACCCATGGACGGAAAATTCACAATAACGTGGAAAACGGCAAAATATTGCCTAATTCGATGATATTTTGTTTAAATCACATGAAGGAAAAGGAGATGATAAACGTTAAAATATTGCTAAATTCGATGATTTTTCGTACGAAGCA
Organism: Procambarus clarkii; assembly: GCF_040958095.1. Classification (NCBI taxonomy): domain Eukaryota; kingdom Metazoa; phylum Arthropoda; class Malacostraca; order Decapoda; family Cambaridae; genus Procambarus; species Procambarus clarkii. The sequence goes on along the minus strand of NC_091230.1, from coordinate 8,189,369 downwards.
AAATGCAAGAAAACTTGCTTAAAATGCAATATTATGCGAAATTCTGAGATTTGAAGGCCAAATCACATATCGTGATACTACATGAAATAGTATCGAAATATTGGTAAAAATGAATATATTTACGTAATATCAAACTACATGAAAAACGTGAAAAAAGTCACTATATAACCATATTTGAGGATTTTAACTTCAAATCATAGAGCGAGGTTTCGTATTATTTAGTTCCAAGAAAAGACATATGACAATGTTGTTTCCAATACAAATGATAAAAAACAATGTGTTTTCATTAGAATTAACTATAATGTTCTTGATTTTCTGTTTATATTAACGAGGGAAGATGTACACGTAAAACCTGCTCTAATCCGGCTGAAACGTCGATATATGCAATAAAAACCGAACTTCTCCCCTTTTCAATATCTTACTCAGTATTTTAACGAGAAACAAATAGATGATTGAAAATGAAGTATTTAAGGTTATTATCTAATCAATTATGTGTTTGCATCATTTTTATCGTATATATATGAATTAAAACCCATGGACGGAAAATTCACAAAAACGTGGAAAACGGCAAAATATTGCCTAATTCGATGATATTTTGTTTAAATCACATGAAGGAAAAGGAGATGATAAACGTCAAAATATTGCTATATTCGATTATTTTTCGTACGAAACAAAATGCAAGAAAACTTGCTTAAAATGCAATATTATGCGAAATTCTGAGATTTGAAGGCCAAATCACATATCGTGATACTACATGAAATAGTATCGAAATATTGGTAAAAATGAATATATTTACGTAATATCAAACTACATGAAAAACGTGAAAAAAGTCACTATATAACCATATTTGAGGATTTTAACTTCAAATCATAGAGCGAGGTTTCGTATTATTTAGATCCAAGAAAAGACATATGACAATGTTGTTTCCAATACAAATGATAAAAAACAATGTGTTTTCATTAGAATTAACTATAATGTTCTTGATTTTCCGTTTATATTAACGATGGAAGATGTACACGTAAAACCGCTCTAATCCGGCTGAAACGTCGATATATGCAATAAAAACCGAACTTCTCCCCTTTTCAATATCTTACTCAGTATTTTAACGAGAAACAAATAGATGATTGAAAATGAAGTATTTAAGGTTATTATCTAATCAATTATGTGTTTGCATCATTTTTATCGTATATATATGAATTAAAACCCATGGACGGAAAATTCACAAAAACGTGGAAAACGGCAAAATATTGCCTAATTCGATGATATTTTGTTTAAATCACATGAAGGAAAAGGAGATGATAAACGTCAAAATATTGCTATATTCGATGATTTTTCGTACGAAACAAAATGCAAGAAAACTTGCTTAAAATGCAATATTATGCGAAATTCTGAGATTTGAAGGCCAAATCACATATCGTGATACTACATGAAATAGTATCGAAATATTGGTAAAAATGAATATATTTACGTAATATCAAACTACATGAAAAACGTGAAAAAAGTCACTATATAACCATATTTGAGGATTTTAACTTCAAATCATAGAGCGAGGTTTCGTATTATTTAGTTCCAAGAAAAGACATATGACAATGTTGTTTCCAATACAAATGATAAAAAACAATGTGTTTTCATTAGAATTAACTATAATGTTCTTGATTTTCCGTTTATATTAACGATGGAAGATGTACACGTAAAACCGCTCTAATCCGGCTGAAACGTCGATATATGCAATAAAAACCGAACTTCTCCCCTTTTCAATATCTTACTCAGTATTTTAACGAGAAACAAATAGATGATTGAAAATGAAGTATTTAAGGTTATTATCTAATCAATTATGTGTTTGCATCATTTTTATCGTATATATATATGAATTAATACCCATGGACGGAAAATTCACAAAAACGTGGAAAACGGCAAAATATTGCCTAATTCGATGATATTTTGTTTAAATCACATGAAGGAAAAGGAGATGATAAACGTTAAAATATTGCTAAATTCGATGATTTTTCGTACGAAGCAAAATGCAAGAAAACTTGCTTAAAATGCAATATTATGCGAAATTCTGAGATTTGAAGGCCAAATCACATATCGTGATACTACATGAAATAGTATCGAAATATTGGTAAAAATGAATATATTTACGTAATATCAAACTACATGAAAAACGTGAAAAAAGTCACTATATAACCATATTTGAGGATTTTAACTTCAAATCATAGAGCGAGGTTTCGTATTATTTAGTTCCAAGAAAAGACATATGACAATGTTGTTTCCAATACAAATGATAAAAAACAGTGTGTTTTCATTAGAATTAACTATAATGTTCTTGATTTTCTGTTTATATTAACGATGGAAGATGTACACGTAAAACCGCTCTAATCCGGCTGAAACGTCGATATATGCAATAAAAACCGAACTTCTCCCCTTTTCAATATCTTACTCAGTATTTTAACGAGAAACAAATAGATGATTGAAAATGAAGTATTTAAGGTTATTATCTAATCAATTATGTGTTTGCATCATTTTTATCGTATATATATATGAATTAAAACCCATGGACGGAAAATTCACAAAAACGTGGAAAACGGCAAAATATTGCCTAAGTCGATGATATTTTGTTTAAATCACATGAAGGAAAAGGAGATGATAAACGTCAAAATATTGCTATATTCGATTATTTTTCGTACGAAACAAAATGCAAGAAAACTTGCTTAAAATGCAATATTATGCGAAATTCTGAGATTTGAAGGCCAAATCACATATCGTGATACTACATGAAATAGTATCGAAATATTGGTAAAAATGAATATATTTACGTAATATCAAACTACATGAAAAACGTGAAAAAAGTCACTATATAACCATATTTGAGGATTTTAACTTCAAATCATAGAGCGAGGTTTCGTATTATTTAGATCCAAGAAAAGACATATGACAATGTTGTTTCCAATACAAATGATAAAAAACAATGTGTTTTCATTAGAATTAACTATAATGTTCTTGATTTTCCGTTTATATTAACGATGGAAGATGTACACGTAAAACCGCTCTTAATCCGGCTGAAACGTCGATATATGCAATAAAAACCGAACTTCTCCCCTTTTCAATATCTTACTCAGTATTTTAACGAGAAACAAATAGATGATTGAAAATGAAGTATTTAAGGTTATTATCTAATCAATTATGTGTTTGCATCATTTTTATCGTATATATATATGAATTAATACCCATGGACGGAAAATTCACAATAACGTGGAAAACGGCAAAATATTGCCTAATTCGATGATATTTTGTTTAAATCACATGAAGGAAAAGGAGATGATAAACGTTAAAATATTGCTAAATTCGATGATTTTTCGTACGAAGCAAAATGCAAGAAAACTTGCTTAAAATGCAATATTATGCGAAATTCTGAGATTTGAAGGCCAAATCACATATCGTGATACTACATGAAATAGTATCGAAATATTGGTAAAAATGAATATATTTACGTAATATCAAACTACATGAAAAACGTGAAAAAAGTCACTATATAACCATATTTGAGGATTTTAACTTCAAATCATAGAGCGAGGTTTCGTATTATTTAGTTCCAAGAAAAGACATATGACAATGTTGTTTCCAATACAAATGATAAAAAACAAGTGTGTTTTCATTAGAATTAACTATAATGTTCTTGATTTTCCTGTTTATATTAACGAGGGAAGATGTACACGTAAAATTGCTCTAATCCGGCTGAAACGTCGATATATGCAATAAAAACCGAACTTCTCCCCTTTTCAATATCTTACTCAGTATTTTAACGAGAAACAAATAGATGATTGAAAATGAAGTATTTAAGGTTATTATCTAATCAAATATGTGTTTGCATCATTTTTATCGTATATATATGAATTAAAACCCATGGACGGAAAATTCACAAAAACGTGGAAAACGGCAAAATATTGCCTAAGTCGATGATATTTTGTTTAAATCACATGAAGGAAAAGGAGATGATAAACGTCAAAATATTGCTATATTCGATTATTTTTCGTACGAAACAAAATGCAAGAAAACTTGCTTAAAATGCAATATTATGCGAAATTCTGAGATTTGAAGGCCAAATCACATATCGTGATACTACATGAAATAGTATCGAAATATTGGTAAAAATGAATATATTTACGTAATATCAAACTACATGAAAAACGTGAAAAAAGTCACTATATAACCATATTTGAGGATTTTAACTTCAAATCATAGAGCGAGGTTTCGTATTATTTAGATTCCAAGACAAGACATATGACAATGTTGTTTCCAATACAAATGATAAAAAACAATGTGTTTTCATTAGAATTAACTATAATGTTCTTGATTTTCCGTTTATATTAACGATGGAAGATGTACACGTAAAACCGCTCTAATCCGGCTGAAACGTCGATATATGCAATAAAAACCGAACTTCTCCCCTTTTCAATATCTTACTCAGTATTTTAACGAGAAACAAATAGATGATTGAAAATGAAGTATTTAAGGTTATTATCTAATCAATTATGTGTTTGCATCATTTTTATCGTATATATATGAATTAAAACCCATGGACGGAAAATTCACAAAAACGTGGAAAACGGCAAAATATTGCCTAATTCGATGATATTTTGTTTAAATCACATGAAGGAAAAGGAGATGATAAACGTCAAAATATTGCTATATTCGATTATTTTTCGTACGAAACAAAATGCAAGAAAACTTGCTTAAAATGCAATATTATGCGAAATTCTGAGATTTGAAGGCCAAATCACATATCGTGATACTACATGAAATAGTATCGAAATATTGGTAAAAATGAATATATTTACGTAATATCAAACTACATGAAAAACGTGAAAAAAGTCACTATATAACCATATTTGAGGATTTTAACTTCAAATCATAGAGCGAGGTTTCGTATTATTTAGTTCCAAGAAAAGACATATGACAATGTTGTTTCCAATACAAATGATAAAAAACAATGTGTTTTCATTAGAATTAACTATAATGTTCTTGATTTTCCGTTTATATTAACGATGGAAGATGTACACGTAAAACCGCTCTAATCCGGCTGAAACGTCGATATATGCAATAAAAACCGAACTTCTCCCCTTTTGAATATCTTACTCAGTATTTTAACGAGAAACAAATAGATGATTGAAAATGAAGTATTTAAGGTTATTATCTAATCAATTATGTGTTTGCATCATTTTTATCGTATATATATATGAATTAATACCCATGGACGGAAAATTCACAAAAACGTGGAAAACGGCAAAATATTGCCTAATTCGATGATATTTTGTTTAAATCACATGAAGGAAAAGGAGATGATAAACGTTAAAATATTGCTAAATTCGATGATTTTTCGTACGAAGCAAAATGCAAGAAAACTTGCTTAAAATGCAATATTATGCGAAATTCTGAGATTTGAAGGCCAAATCACATATCGTGATACTACATGAAATAGTATCGAAATATTGGTAAAAATGAATATATTTACGTAATATCAAACTACATGAAAAACGTGAAAAAAGTCACTATATAACCATATTTGAGGATTTTAACTTCAAATCATAGAGCGAGGTTTCGTATTATTTAGTTCCAAGAAAAGACATATGACAATGTTGTTTCCAATACAAATGATAAAAAACAGTGTGTTTTCATTAGAATTAACTATAATGTTCTTGATTTTCTGTTTATATTAACGAGGGAAGATGTACACGTAAAATTGCTCTAATCCGGCTGAAACGTCGATATATGCAATAAAAACCGAACTTCTCCCCTTTTCAATATCTTACTCAGTATTTTAACGAGAAACAAATAGATGATTGAAAATGAAGTATTTAAGGTTATTATCTAATCAAATATGTGTTTGCATCATTTTTATCGTATATATATGAATTAAAACCCATGGACGGAAAATTCACAAAAACGTGGAAAACGGCAAAATATTGCCTAAGTCGATGATATTTTGTTTAAATCACATGAAGGAAAAGGAGATGATAAACGTCAAAATATTGCTATATTCGATTATTTTTCGTACGAAACAAAATGCAAGAAAACTTGCTTAAAATGCAATATTATGCGAAATTCTGAGATTTGAAGGCCAAATCACATATCGTGATACTACATGAAATAGTATCGAAATATTGGTAAAAATGAATATATTTACGTAATATCAAACTACATGAGAAACGTGAAAAAAGTCACTATATAACCATATTTGAGGATTTTAACTTCAAATCATAGAGCGAGGTTTCGTATTATTTAGTTCCAAGAAAAGACATATGACAATGTTGTTTCCAATACAAATGATAAAAAACAATGTGTTTTCATTGGAATTAACTATAATGTTCTTGATTTTCCGTTTATAATAACGATGGAAGATGTACACGTAAAACCGCTCTAATCCGGCTGAAACGTCGATATATGCAATAAAAACCGAACATCTCCCCTTTTGAATATCTTACTCAGTATTTTAACGAGAAACAAATAGATGATTGAAAATGAAGTATTTAAGGTTATTATCTAATCAATTATGTGTTTGCATCATTTTTATCGTATATATATATGAATTAATACCCATGGACGGAAAATTCACAAAAACGTGGAAAACGGCAAAATATTGCCTAATTCGATGATATTTTGTTTAAATCACATGAAGGAAAAGGAGATGATAAACGTTAAAATATTGCTAAATTCGATGATTTTTCGTACGAAGCAAAATGCAAGAAAACTTGCTTAAAATGCAATATTATGCGAAATTCTGAGATTTGAAGGCCAACTCACATATCGTGATACTACATGAAATAGTATCGAAATATTGGTAAAAATGAATATATTTATGTAATATCAAACTACATGAAAAACGTGAAAAAAGTCACTATATAACCATATTTGAGGATTTTAACTTCAAATCATAGAGCGAGGTTTCGTATTATTTAGTTCCAAGAAAAGACATATGACAATGTTGTTTCCAATACAAATGATAAAAAACAATGTGTTTTCATTAGAATTAACTATAATGATCTTGATTTTCCGTTTATATTAACGAGGGAAGATGTACACGTAAAATTGCTCTAATCCGGCTGAAACGTCGATATATGCAATAAAAACCGAACTTCTCCCCTTTTCAATATCTTACTCAGTATTTTAACGAGAAACAAATAGATGATTGAAAATGAAGTATTTAAGGTTATTATCTAATCAAATATGTGTTTGCATCATTTTTATCGTATATATATGAATTAAAACCCATGGACGGAAAATTCACAAAAACGTGGAAAACGGCAAAATATTGCCTAAGTCGATGATATTTTGTTTAAATCACATGAAGGAAAAGGAGATGATAAACGTCAAAATATTGCTATATTCGATTATTTTTCGTAAGAAACAAAATGCAAGAAAACTTGCTTAAAATGCAATATTATGCGAAATTCTGAGATTTGAAGGCCAAATCACATATCGTGATACTACATGAAATAGTATCGAAATATTGGTAAAAATGAATATATTTACGTAATATCAAACTACATGAAAAACGTGAAAAAAGTCACTATATAACCATATTTGAGGATTTTAACTTCAAATCATAGAGCGAGGTTTCGTATTATTTAGTTCCAAGAAAAGACATATGACAATGTTGTTTCCAATACAAATGATAAAAAACAGTGTGTTTTCATTAGAATTAACTATAATGTTCTTGATTTTCTGTTTATATTAACGAGGGAAGATGTACACGTAAAATTGCTCTAATCCGGCTGAAACGTCGATATATGCAATAAAAACCGAACTTCTCCCCTTTTCAATATCTTACTCAGTATTTTAACGAGAAACAAATAGATGATTGAAAATGAAGTATTTAAGGTTATTATCTAATCAAATATGTGTTTGCATCATTTTTATCGTATATATATGAATTAAAACCCATGGACGGAAAATTCACAAAAACGTGGAAAACGGCAAAATATTGCCTAAGTCGATGATATTTTGTTTAAATCACATGAAGGAAAAGGAGATGATAAACGTCAAAATATTGCTATATTCGATTATTTTTCGTACGAAACAAAATGCAAGAAAACTTGCTTAAAATGCAATATTATGCGAAATTCTGAGATTTGAAGGCCAAATCACATATCGTGATACTACATGAAATAGTATCGAAATATTGGTAAAAATGAATATATTTACGTAATATCAAACTACATGAGAAACGTGAAAAAAGTCACTATATAACCATATTTGAGGATTTTAACTTCAAATCATAGAGCGAGGTTTCGTATTATTTAGTTCCAAGAAAAGACATATGACAATGTTGTTTCCAATACAAATGATAAAAAACAATGTGTTTTCATTGGAATTAACTATAATGTTCTTGATTTTCCGTTTATAATAACGATGGAAGATGTACACGTAAAACCGCTCTAATCCGGCTGAAACGTCGATATATGCAATAAAAACCGAACATCTCCCCTTTTGAATATCTTACTCAGTATTTTAACGAGAAACAAATAGATGATTGAAAATGAAGTATTTAAGGTTATTATCTAATCAATTATGTGTTTGCATCATTTTTATCGTATATATATGAATTAATACCCATGGACGGAAAATTCACAAAAACGTGGAAAACGGCAAAATATTGCCTAATTCGATGATATTTTGTTTAAATCACATGAAGGAAAAGGAGATGATAAACGTTAAAATATTGCTAAATTCGATGATTTTTCGTACGAAGCAAAATGCAAGAAAACTTGCTTAAAATGCAATATTATGCGAAATTCTGAGATTTGAAGGCCAACTCACATATCGTGATACTACATGAAATAGTATCGAAATATTGGTAAAAATGAATATATTTATGTAATATCAAACTACATGAAAAACGTGAAAAAAGTCACTATATAACCATATTTGAGGATTTTAACTTCAAATCATAGAGCGAGGTTTCGTATTATTTAGTTCCAAGAAAAGACATATGACAATGTTGTTTCCAATACAAATGATAAAAAACAATGTGTTTTCATTAGAATTAACTATAATGATCTTGATTTTCCGTTTATATTAACGAGGGAAGATGTACACGTAAAATTGCTCTAATCCGGCTGAAACGTCGATATATGCAATAAAAACCGAACTTCTCCCCTTTTCAATATCTTACTCAGTATTTTAACGAGAAACAAATAGATGATTGAAAATGAAGTATTTAAGGTTATTATCTAATCAAATATGTGTTTGCATCATTTTTATCGTATATATATGAATTAAAACCCATGGACGGAAAATTCACAAAAACGTGGAAAACGGCAAAATATTGCCTAAGTCGATGATATTTTGTTTAAATCACATGAAGGAAAAGGAGATGATAAACGTCAAAATATTGCTATATTCGATTATTTTTCGTAAGAAACAAAATGCAAGAAAACTTGCTTAAAATGCAATATTATGCGAAATTCTGAGATTTGAAGGCCAAATCACATATCGTGATACTACATGAAATAGTATCGAAATATTGGTAAAAATGAATATATTTACGTAATATCAAACTACATGAAAAACGTGAAAAAAGTCACTATATAACCATATTTGAGGATTTTAACTTCAAATCATAGAGCGAGGTTTCGTATTATTTAGTTCCAAGAAAAGACATATGACAATGTTGTTTCCAATACAAATGATAAAAAACAATGTGTTTTCATTGGAATTAACTATAATGTTCTTGATTTTCCGTTTATAATAACGATGGAAGATGTACACGTAAAACCGCTCTAATCCGGCTGAAACGTCGATATATGCAATAAAAACCGAACTTCTCCCCTTTTGAATATCTTACTCAGTATTTTAACGAGAAACAAATAGATGATTGAAAATGTTATTATCTAATCAAATGTTAATAGATAATAAATGTTATTATCTAATTATTTAAGGTTATTATCTAATCAATTATGTGTTTGCATCATTTTTATCGTATATATATATGAATTAATACCCATGGACGGAAAATTCACAAAAACGTGGAAAACGGCAAAATATTGCCTAATTCGATGATATTTTGTTTAAATCACATGAAGGAAAAGGAGATGATAAACGTTAAAATATTGCTAAATTCGATGATTTTTCGTACGAAGCAAAATGCAAGAAAACTTGCTTAAAATGCAATATTATGCGAAATTCTGAGATTTGAAGGCCAAATCACATATCGTGATACTACATGAAATAGTATCGAAATATTGGTAAAAATGAATATATTTACGTAATATCAAACTACATGAAAAACGTGAAAAAAGTCACTATATAACCATATTTGAGGATTTTAACTTCAAATCATAGAGCGAGGTTTCGTATTATTTAGTTCCAAGAAAAGACATATGACAATGTTGTTTCCAATACAAATGATAAAAAACAGTGTGTTTTCATTAGAATTAACTATAATGTTCTTGATTTTCTGTTTATATTAACGAGGGAAGATGTACACGTAAAATTGCTCTAATCCGGCTGAAACGTCGATCTATGCAATAAAAACCGAACTTCTCCCCTTTTCAATATCTTAATCAGTATTTTAACGAGAAACAAATAGATGATTGAAAATGAAGTATTTAAGGTTATTATCTAATCAAATATGTGTTTGCATCATTTTTATCGTATATATATGAATTAAAACCCATGGACGGAAAATTCACAAAAACGTGGAAAACGGCAAAATATTGCCTAAGTCGATGATATTTTGTTTAAATCACATGAAGGAAAAGGAGATGATAAACGTCAAAATATTGCTATATTCGATTATTTTTCGTACGAAACAAAATGCAAGAAAACTTGCTTAAAATGCAATATTATGCGAAATTCTGAGATTTGAAGGCCAAATCACATATCGTGATACTACATGAAATAGTATCGAAATATTGGTAAAAATGAATATTTTTACGTAATATCAAACTACATGAAAAACGTGAAAAAAGTCACTATATAACCATATTTGAGGATTTTAACTTCAAATCATAGAGCGAGGTTTCGTATTATTTAGATCCAAGAAAAGACATATGACAATGTTGTTTCCAATACCAATGATAAAAAACAATGTGTTTTCATTAGAATTAACTATAATGTTCTTGATTTTCCTTTTATATTAACGATGGAAGATGTACACGTAAAACCGCTCTTATCCGGCTGAAACGTCGATATATGCAATAAAAACCGAACTTCTCCCCTTTTCAATATCTTACTCAGTATTTTAACGAGAAACAAATAGATGATTGAAAATGAAGTATTTAAGGTTATTATTTAATCAATTATGTGTTTGCATCATTTTTATCGTATATATATATGAATTAATACCCTTGGACGGAAAATTCACAATAACGTGGAAAACGGAAAATATTGCCTAATTCGATGATATTTTGTTTAAATCACATGAAGGAAAAGGAGATGATAAACGTTAAAATATTGCTAAATTCGATGATTTTTCGTACGAAGCAAAATGCAAGAAAACTTGCTTAAAATGCAATATTATGCGAAATTCTGAGATTTGAAGGCCAAATCACATATCGTGATACTACATGAAATAGTATCGAAATATTGGTAAAAATGAATATATTTACGTAATATCAAACTACATGAAAAACGTGAAAAAAGTCACTATATAACCATATTTGAGGATTTTAACTTCAAATCATAGAGCGAGGTTTCGTATTATTTAGTTCCAAGAAAAGACATATGACAATGTTGTTTCCAATACAAATGATAAAAAACAGTGTGTTTTCATTAGAATTAACTATAATGTTCTTGATTTTCTGTTTATATTAACGAGGGAAGATGTACACGTAAAATTGCTCTAATCCGGCTGAAACGTCGATATATGCAATAAAAACCGAACTTCTCCCCTTTTCAATATCTTACTCAGTATTTTAACGAGAAACAAATAGATGATTGAAAATGAAGTATTTAAGGTTATTATCTAATCAATATGTGTTTGCATCATTTTTATCGTATATATATGAATTAAAACCCATGGACGGAAAATTCACAAAAACGTGGAAAACGGCAAAATATTGCCTAAGTCGATGATATTTTGTTTAAATCACATGAAGGAAAAGGAGATGATAAACGTCAAAATATTGCTATATTCGATTATTTTTCGTACGAAACAAAATGCAAGAAAACTTGCTTAAAATGCAATATTATGCGAAATTCTGAGATTTGAAGGCCAAATCACATATCGTGATACTACATGAAATAGTATCGAAATATTGGTAAAAATGAATATTTTTACGTAATATCAAACTACATGAAAAACGTGAAAACAGTCACTATATAACCATATTTGAGGATTTTAACTTCAAATCATAGAGCGAGGTTTCGTATTATTTAGATCCAAGAAAAGACATATGACAATGTTGTTTCCAATACCAATGATAAAAAACAATGTGTTTTCATTAGAATTAACTATAATGTTCTTGATTTTCCTTTTATATTAACGATGGAAGATGTACACGTAAAACCGCTCTTATCCGGCTGAAACGTCGATATATGCAATAAAAACCGAACTTCTCCCCTTTTCAATATCTTACTCAGTATTTTAACGAGAAACAAATAGATGATTGAAAATGAAGTATTTAAGGTTATTATCTAATCAATTATGTGTTTGCATCATTTTTATCGTATATATATATGAATTAATACCCTTGGACGGAAAATTCACAATAACGTGGAAAACGGCAAAATATTGCCTAATTCGATGATATTTTGTTTAAATCACATGAAGGAAAAGGAGATGATAAACGTTAAAATATTGCTAAATTCGATGATTTTTCGTACTAAGCAAAATGCAAGAAAACTTGCTTAAAATGCAATATTATGCGAAATTCTGAGATTTGAAGGCCAAATCACATATCGTGATACTACATGAAATAGTATCGAAATATTGGTAAAAATGAATATATTTACGTAATATCAAACTACATGAAAAACGTGAAAAAAGTCACTATATAACCATATTTGAGGATTTTAACTTCAAATCATAGAGCGAGGTTTCGTATTATTTAGTTCCAAGAAAAGACATATGACAATGTTGTTTCCAATACAAATGATAAAAAACAGTGTGTTTTCATTAGAATTAACTATAATGTTCTTGATTTTCCGTTTATATTAACGAGGGAAGATGTACACGTAAAACCGCTCTAATCCGGCTGAAACGTCGATATATGCAATAAAAACCGAACTTCTCCCCTTTTCAATATCTTACTCAGTATTTTAACGAGAAACAAATAGATGATTGAAAATGAAGTATTTAAGGTTATTATCTAATCAATTATGTGTTTGCATCATTTTTATCGTATATATATATGAATTAAAACCCATGGACGGAAAATTCACAAAAACGTGGAAAACGGCAAAATATTGCCTAAGTCGATGATATTTTGTTTAAATCACATGAAGGAAAAGGAGATGATAAACGTCAAAATATTGCTATATTCGATTATTTTTCGTACGAAACAAAATGCAAGAAAACTTGCTTAAAATGCAATATTATGCGAAATTCTGAGATTTGAAGGCCAAATCACATATCGTGATACTACATGAAATAGTATCGAAATATTGGTAAAAATGAATATATTTACGTAATATCAAACTACATGAAAAACGTGAAAAAAGTCACTATATAACCATATTTGAGGATTTTAACTTCAAATCATAGAGCGAGGTTTCGTATTATTTAGATCCAAGAAAAGACATATGACAATGTTGTTTCCAATACAAATGATAAAAAACAATGTGTTTTCATTAGAATTAACTATAATGTTCTTGATTTTCCTTTTATATTAACGATGGAAGATGTACACGTAAAACCGCTCTAATCCGGCTGAAACGTCGATATATGCAATAAAAACCGAACTTCTCCCCTTTTCAATATCTTACTCAGTATTTTAACGAGAAACAAATAGATGATTGAAAATGAAGTATTTAAGGTTATTATCTAATCAATTATGTGTTTGCATCATTTTTATCGTATATATATGAATTAATACCCATGGACGGAAAATTCACAATAACGTGGAAAACGGAAAATATTGCCTAATTCGATGATATTTTGTTTAAATCATATGAAGGAAAAGGAGATGATAAACGTTAAAATATTGCTAAATTCGATGATTTTTCGTACTAAGCAAAATGCAAGAAAACTTGCTTAAAATGCAATATTATGCGAAATTCTGAGATTTGAAGGCCAAATCACATATCGTGATACTACATGTAATAGTATCGAAATATTGGTAAAAATGAATATATTTACGTAATATCAAACTACATGAAAAACGTGAAAAAAGTCACATATATAACCATATTTGAGGATTTTAACTTCAAATCATAGAACGAGGTTTCGTATTATTTAGTTCCAAGAAAAGACATATGACAATGTTGTTTCCAATACAAATGATAAAAAACAATGTGTTTTCATTAGAATTAACTATAATGTTCTTGATTTTCCGTTTATATTAACGAGGGAAGATGTACACGTAAAACCGCTCTAATCCGGCTGAAACGTCGATATATGCAATAAAAACCGAACTTCTCCCCTTTTCAATATCTTACTCAGTATTTTAACGAGAAACAAATAGATGATTGAAAATGAAGTATTTAAGGTTATTATCTAATCAATTATGTGTTTGCATCATTTTTATCGTATATATATGAATTAAAACCCATGGACTGAAAATTCACAAAAACGTGGAAAACGGCAAAATATTGCCTAATTCGATGATATTTTGTTTAAATCACATGAAGGAAAAGGAGATGATAAACGTCAAAATATTGCTATATTCGATGATTTTTCGTACGAAACAAAATGCAAGAAAACTTGCTTAAAATGCAATATTATGCGAAATTCTGAGATTTGAAGGCCAAATCACATATCGTGATACTACATGAAATAGTATCGAAATATTGGTAGAAATGAATATATTTACGTAATATCAAACTCCATGAAAAACGTGAAAAAAGTCACTATATAACCATAATTGAGGATTTTAACTTCAAATCATAGAGCGAGGTTTCGTATTATTTAGATCCAAGAAAAGACATATGACAATTTTGTTTCCAATACAAATGATAAAAAACAATGTTTTCATTAGAATTAACTATAATGTTCTTGATTTTCCGTTTATATTAACGATGGAAGATGTACACGTAAAACCGCTCTAATCCGGCTGAAACGTCGATATATGCAAGAAAAACCGGACTTCTCCCCTTTTCAATATCTTACTCAGTATTTTAACGAGAAACAAATAGATGATTGAAAATGAAGTATTTAAGGTTATTATCTAATCAATTATGTGTTTGCATCATTTTTATCGTTTATATATATGACTTAATACCCATGGACGGAAAATTCACAAAAACGTGGAAAACGGCAAAATATTGCCTAATTCGATGATATTTTGTTTAAATCACATGAAGGAAAAGGAGATGATAAACGTTAAAATATTGCTAAATTCGATGATTTTTCGTTCGAAGCAAAATGCAAGAAAACTTGCTTAAAATGCAATATTATGCGAAATTCTGAGATTTGAAGGCCAAATCACATATCGTGATACTACATGAAATAGTATCGAAATATTGGTAGAAATGAATATATTTACGTAATATCAAACTCCATGAAAAACGTGAAAAAAGTCACTATATAACCATAATTGAGGATTTTAACTTCAAATCATAGAGCGAGGTTTCGTATTATTTAGATCCAAGAAAAGACATATGACAATTTTGTTTCCAATACAAATGATAAAAAACAATGTGTTTTCATTAGAATTAACTATAATGTTCTTGATTTTCCGTTTATATTAACGATGGAAGATGTACACGTAAAACCGCTCTAATCCGGCTGAAACGTCGATATATGCAAGAAAAACCGGACTTCTCCCCTTTTCAATATCTTACTCAGTATTTTAACGAGAAACAAATAGATGATTGAAAATGAAGTATTTAAGGTTATTATCTAATCAATTATGTGTTTGCATCATTTTTATCGTATATATATATGAATTAATACCCAAGGACGGAAAATTCACAAAAACGTGGAAAACGGCAAAATATTGCCTAATTCGATGATATTTTGTTTAAATCACATGAAGGAAAAGGAGATGATAAACGTTAAAATATTGCTAAATTCGATGATTTTTCGTTCGAAGCAAAATGCAAGAAAACTTGCTTAAAATGCAATATTATGCGAAATTCTGAGATTTGAAGGCCAAATCACATATCGTGATACTACATGAAATAGTATCGAAATATTGGTAAAAATAAATATATTTATGTAATATCAAACTACATGAAAAACGTGAAAAAAGTCACTATATTCGCAGTTTAAATTATGACATTTTATACCGAAAATATGCCAATTACTGAGAGCAACGATGGATCACATTTTGCCCAAACCCTTCTTGCAGTTTTCAAAATATCCAAAACATCCCAAATTCGACGCTTCAGCCATATTTTGGACCCAAATTCTGGCTCTCTGCACGTATTCGCAGTTTGAAATTATGAGATTTTATACCAAAAATATTCCAATTACTGCAAGTGGCGATGGATCACATTCTGCCCACACCCTCCTTGCAGTTTTCAAAATATCCCAGACATCCTAAATTCGACGCTTGAGCTATATTTTAGAGCCAAATTCTGGCTCTCTGCACGTATTCGCAGTTTAAAATTATGACTTTTTATACCAAAAATATGCCAATTACTGAGAGCGGAGATGTATCACATTTTGCCCAAACCCTTCCTGCAGTTTTCAAAATATCCCAAACATCCAAAATTTGACCCTTGAGAATTATTTTGGAGCCAAATTCTGCTTCTCTGCACGTATTCGTTGTTTGAAATTACGAATTTTTATCCCAAACATCTCAAATTTGACGCTTGAAAATATGCTAATTCATGAAAGCAGCGATGGGTCACATTTTGCCCAAACCCTCCGGCAGTTTGCAAAATATCCCAAACATCCCAATTTTGACCTTTGAGCCATATTTTAGAGCCAAAATCTGGCTCTCTGCGCGTATTTGCAGTTTGAAATTACGACTTTTTATACCGAAAACATGAAAATTACTGAAAGCGGCGATGGATCACATTTTACCCAAACCCTCCCTGCAGTTTTCAAAATATCCCAAACATCCGAAATTCGAAGCTTGAGCCATATTTTGGAGCCAAATTTGGGCGCTCTGCACGTATTCGCAGTTTGAAATTATTTCATTTTTTATGAAAATATGCCAATTACTGAGAGCGACGATGGGTCACATTTTGCCCAAACCCCCCTGCAGTTATCAAAATATCCCAAACATCCCAAATTCGACACTTGAGCTATATTTTGGAGCCAAATTCTCTTTCTCTGCTCGTATTCGCAGTTTGAAATTGGGACATTTTATACCGAAAATATGCCAATTACTGAGTGCGGCGATGGATCGTATTTTGCCCACGTCCTCCCTGCAGTTTTCAAAATATCCCAAACATCCCAAATTCGACCCTTCAGCCATATTTTGGAGCCAAATTCTGGCTCTCTACACTATTACTCATTTTAAAATTACGACATTTTATAACAAAAATATGTCAATTACTGAGAGCGGCGATAGATCACATTTTGCCCAAAACCTCCCTGCAGTTTCCAAAATTTCCCAAACATCCCAAATTCAACGCTTGACCCATATTTTGGAGCCAAATTCTGGCTTTCTGCACGTATTCGCAGTTTGAAATTACTACTTTTTATACCGAAAGTATGAGAATTACTGAGAGCAGCGATGGATCACATTTTGCCCAAACCCTCCCTGCAGTTTTCAAAATATCCCAAACATCCAAAATTCGACCCTCGAGAATTATTTTGGAGCCAAATTCTTCCTCTCTGCACGTATTCCTTGTTTGAAATTACGAATTTTTATCCCAAACATCCCAAATTTGACGCTTGAAAATATGCTAATTATTGAAAGCAGCGATGGGTCACATTTTGCCCAAACCCCCCGGCAGTTTTCAAAATATCCAAAACATCCGAAATTCGACGCAAGAGCCATATTTTTGAGCCAAATTCGGGCTCTCTGCACGTATTCGCAGTTTGAAAATATTTTATTTTCTACGAAAATATGCCAATTACAGAGAGCGACGATGGGTCACATTTTGCCCAAACCCCCCTGAAGTTTTCTAAATATCCCAAACATCCCAAATTCGACCCATGAGCTTTATTTTGGAGCCAAATTCTCTCTCTCTCTCTGCACGTATTCGCAGTTTGAAATTGGGACATTTTATACCGAAAATATGCCAATTACTGAGTGCGGCGGTGGATCGTATTTTGCCCAAGTCCTCCCTGCAGTTTTCAAAATATCCCAAACATCCTAAATTCTACCCTTCAGCCATATTTTGGAGCCAAATTCTGGCTCTCTGCACATATTCGCAGTTTAAAATTACGATATTTTATACCAAAAATATGTCAATTACTGAAAGCGGCGATAGATCACATTTTGCCCAAATCCCCCCTGCAGTTTTCAAAATATCCCAAACATCCCAAATTCGACGCTTGAGCATATTTTTGAGGAAAATTCTGGCTCTCTGCACGTATTCGCCGTTTGAAATTACGACTTTTTATACCGAAAATATGCCAATTTCTTTGAGCGGCGATGGGTCACATTTGGCCCAAACCCCGCAATGCTGTTTTCAAAATATCGCAAACATTCCAAATTCGACGCTTGAGCCGAATTTTGGAGCAAAATTGTAGGTCTCTGCACGTATTAGCTGTTTGAAATTTTTAATTTTTTACCGAAATAATGCCAATTACTGTGAGAGGCGAAGGGTCATATTTTGGCCAAAACCCCCTGTAGTTTTCAAAATATCCCAAACATCCCAAATTCCACCCTTGAGCCATATTTTGGAGCCAAATTCTGGCTTTCTGCGCGTATTCGCTGTATGAAATTACAATTTTTTATACCGAAAACATGACAATTACTGAAAGCAGCGATGGATCACATTTTGCTCAAACCCTCCTTGCAGTTTTCAAAATATCCAAAACATCCCAAATTCGAAGCTTGAGCAATATTTTGGAACCAAATTCGGGCTCTCTGCACGTATTCGCAGTTTGAAATTATTTCATTTTATAACGAACATATGCCAATTACTCAGAGCGACGATGGGTCACGTTTTGCCCAAACCCCCTCTGTAGTTTTCAAAATATCCCAAACATCCTAAATTCGCCCCCATGAGCTATATTTTGATGCCAATTTTTTGCTATCTGCATGTATTCGCAGTTTGAAATTAAGACATTTTATTCCGAAAATATGCCTATTACTGAGTGCAGCGATGGATCACTTTTTGCCCACACCCTCCCTGCAGTTTTCAAAATATCCCAAACATCCCAAATTCGACGCTTGAGCCATATTTTAGAGCCATATTCTGGCTCTCTGCACGTATTCGCAGTTTAAAATTACGAATTTTTATACCAAAAATATGCCAATTACTGAGAGCGGCGATGGGTCACATTTTGTCCAAACCCTCCCAGCAGTTTTCAAAATATCCAAAACATCCCAAATTCGACCCTTGAGAAGTATTTTGGAGCCAAATGTTGTCTTTTTGCTTGTATTCGCAGTCTGAAATTACGACTTTTTATACCGAAAATATGCCAATTACTAAAAGCGGCGATGGATCAAATTTTCACCCAAACCCTCTCTGCAGTTTTTAAATTATCCCAAACATCCCAAATTCGACGCTTCAGCCATATTTTGGAGCCAAATTCTGGCTCTCTGCACATATTCTCAGTTTGAAATTACGACAAAATTTATATCGAAAATATGTCAATAACTGCTAGCAGCGATAGATCACATTTTGCCCGAACCCCCCCGTGCAGTTTTCAAAATATACCAAACATCCCAAATTCGACGCTTGAGCCATATTTTAAAGCCAAATTCGGGCTCTCTGCACGTAATCGCCGTTTGAAATTACGATTTTTATACCGAAAATATGAAAATAACTTTGAGAGGCGATGGGTCACATTTTGCCAAAACCCCGCCATGCTGTTTTCAAAGTATCGCAAACATTCCAAATTCGACGCTTGAGCCGAATTTTGGAGCAAAATTTTGGATCTCTGCACGTATTAGCTGTTTGAAATTTTTTACTTTTTATACCAAAAATATGCCAATTACTGAAAGCGGCGATGGATCACATTTTGCCCAAGCCCTCCCTGCAGTTTTCAAAATATCCCAAACATCCCAAATTCGACACTTGAGCCATATTTTGGAGCCAAATTTTGGCTTTCTGCATGTATTCGCAGTATGATATTACGACTTTTTATACCGAAAATATGCCAATTACTGAAAGCGGCGATGGATCACATTTTGCCGAAACCCTCTCTACAGTTTTAAAATTATCCCAAACATCCGAAATTCCACCCTTGAGCCATATTTTGGAGCCAAATTCTGGCTCTCTGCACATATTCGCAGTTTAAAATTACGACATTTTATACCGAAAATATGTCAATTACTGAGACCGGCGATAGATCACATTTTGCCCAAATCGCCCCTGTACTTTTCAAAATATCACAACATCCCAAATTCGACGCTTGAGTTATAATTTGGAGGCAAATTCTAGTTCTATGCAAGTATTCGCCGTTTGAAATTACGTCTTTTTATACAGAAAATATGCCAATTACTTTGAGCAGCGATGGATCACTTTTAGCCCAAACCCTCCCTACAGTTTTCAAAAAATCCAAAACATCCCAAATTCGACGCATGAGCCATATTTTGGAGCCAAATTGTGGCTCTCTGCACGTATTAGCAGTTTGAAATTTCGAAATTTTATTCCGAAATAATGCCAATTACTGTTAGCAGCAAAAGGAGACATTTTGCCCAAAACCCCCTGCAGTTTTCAAAATATCAGAATTATCCCAAATTCCACCCTTGAGCCAAATTTTGTAGCCAAAATCTGGCTCTGCACGTATTCGCAGTTTCACATTAGGAATTTTTATACCGAAAATATGCCAATTACTTAGAGCGGCAATGGATCACATTTTGCCCAAACCCCCCCCTGCAGTTTTGAAAATATCCCAAACATACCAAATTCGACGCTTGAGCCATATTTTGAAGCTAAGTACGGGCTCTCTGCACGTATTAGCAGTTTGAAATTTCGTCTTTTTAAACTGAAAATATGCCAATTACTGAGAGCGGCGATGGATCACATTTTGCCCAAACCCTCCCTGCAGTTTCCAAATATAGCAAACATCCTGAATTCGACGCTTGAGCTATATTTTGGAGCCAAATTCTGACTCTCTGCACGTATTCGCAGTTTGAAATCACGAATTTTTATACCGAAAATATGCCAATTACTTTGAGCGGCGATCGGTCACATTTTGCCCAAACCCCGCCATGCTGTTTTCAAAATATCGCATACATTCCAAATTCGATGATTGAGCCGAATTGAGCCGAATCACGTATTAGCAGTTTGAAATTTCGAGTTTTTTATCCCGAAATAATGCCAATTACTGTGAGCGGCGAAAGGTCACATTTTGCCCAATACCCCCTGCAGTTTTCAAAATATCCCAATTATTTCAAATTCCACCCTTGACCCAAATATGGAGCCAAATTGTGGCTCTCTGCACGTATTCGCAGTTTTACACTAGGATTTTTTATACTGAAAATATGCCAATTACTTAGAGCGGCGATGGAACACATTTTGCCTAAACCCTCCTGCAGTTTTCAAAATATCCAAAAATCCCAAATTCATAAATATGAGCCATATTGTGCAGCCAAATTCTGGCTCTCTGCACGTATTCGCAGTTTGAAATCACGAATTTTTATACCGAAAATATGCCAATTACTGATAGCGGCAATGGATCACATTCTGCCCAAACACTCCCTGCAGTTTTCAAAATATCCCAAACATCCCGAATTAGACACTTGAGCCATATTTTGGAGCCAAATTCTGGCTCTCTGCACGTATTCGCAGTTTGAAATTACGAATTTTTATACGGAAAATATGCCAATTACTGAAAGCGGCAATGGATCACATTCTGCACAAACACTCCCTGCAGTTTTCAAAATATCCCAAACATCCCGAATTAGACGCTTGAGCCATATTTTGGAGCCAAATTTTGGCTCTCTGCACGTATTCGCCGTTTGAAATTACGACTTTTTATACCGAAAATATGTCAATTACTGTGAGCGGCAAAAGGTCACATTTTGCCCAAAAACCCCTGCAGTTTTCAAAATATCCCAATCATCCCAAATTCCACCCCTGAGCCAAATTTTGGAGCCAAATTCTGGCTCTCTGCACGTATTCGCAGTTTTACATTAGGAATTTTTATACCGAAAATATGCCAATTACTTAAAGAGGCGATGGATCACATTTTGCCTAAACCCTCCTGCAGTTTTCAAAATAATCAAAACATCCAAAATTCATCCATATGAGCAATATTTTGCAGCCAATTTCTGGCTCTTTGCACGTATTCGCAGTTTGAAATCACGAATTTTTATACCGAAAATATGCCAATTACTGAAAGCGGCAATAGATCACATTGTGCCCAAACACTCCATGCAGTTTTCAAAATATTCCAAACATCCCGAATTAGGCGCTTGACCCATATTTTGGAGCCAAATTCTGGCTTTCTGCACGCATTCGCAGTTTGAAATTACGACATTTTATACCGAAAATATGCCAATTACTGAGAGCGGCGATGGATCACGTTTTGCCCAAACCCTCCCACCATTTTTCAAAACATCCAAAACATCCAAAATTCGACCCTTGAGAATTATTTTGGAGCCAAATTTTGTCTTTCTGCTTGTATTCGCACTCTGAAATTGCGACTTTTTATACCGAAAATATGCCAATTACTAAAAGCGGCGATGGATCAAATTTTGCCCAAACCCTCCCTGCAGTTTTTAAATTATCCCAAACATCCCAAATTCTACCCTTGAGCCATATTTTGGAGCCAAAATCTGGCTCTCTGCACATATTCTCAGTTTGAAATTACGACATTTTATATCGAAAATATGTCAATAACTGCTAGCAGCGATAGGCCACATTTTGCCCAAACCCCCCCTGCAGTTTTCAAAATATCCCAAACATCCCAAATTCGACGCTTGAGCCATATTTTGAAGCCAAATTCGGGCTCTCTGAACGTATTCGCCGTTTGAAATTACGACTTTTTATACCGAAAATATGCCAATTACTTTGAGCGGCGATGGGTCACATTTTGCCAAAACCCCGCTATGCTGTTTTCAAAGTATCGCAAACATTCCAAATTCGACGCTTGAGTCGAATTTTGGAGCCAAATTGTGGATCTCTGCACTTATTAGCTGTTTGAAATTTTTACTTTTTTTAGCGAAATAATGCAAATTACTGTGAGAGGCGAAGGGTCATATTTTGCCCAAAACCCCCTGTAGTTTTCAAAATATCCCAAACATCCCAAATTCCACCCTTGAGCCATATTTTAGAGGCAAATTCTGGCTCTCTGCACGTATTCGCAGTTTAAATTATGACATTTTATACCGAAAATATGCCAATTACTGAGAGCGGCGATGGATCACATTTTGCCCAAACCCTTCTTGCAGTTTTCAAAATATCCAAAACATCCCAAATTCGACGCTTCAGCCATATTTTGGAGCCAGATTCTGGCTCTCTGCATGTATTCGCAGTTTGAAATTACGAGATTTTATACCAAAAATATTCCAATTACTGCAAGTAGCGATGGATCACATTCTGCCCACACCCTCCTTGCAGTTTTCAAAATATCCCAAACATCCCAAATTCGACGCTTGAGCTATATTTTGTAGGCAAATTCTTGCTCTATGCACGTATTCGCAGTTAAAATTAGGACATTTTATACCGAAAATATGCCAATTACTGAGAGCGGCGATGGATCACTGTTTGCCCAAACCCTCCTTGCAGTTTTTAAAATATCCAAAACATCTTAAATTCGATTTTTGAGCCATATTTTGGAGCCAAATTGTGGCTCTCTGCACGTATTAGCAGTTTGAAATTTCGAGTTTTTTATCCTGAAATAATGACAATTAATGTGAGCGGCGAAAGGTCACATTTTGCCCAAAACCCCCTGCAGTTTTCAAAATATCCCAATTATTTCAAATTCCACCCTTGAGCCAAATTTTGGAGCCAAATTGTGGCTCTCTGCATGTATTCGCAGTTTTACATTAGGATTTTTTATACCGAAAATATGCCAATTACTTAGAGCGGCGATGGAACACATTTTGCCTAAACCCTCCTGCAGTTTTCAAAATATCCAAAACATCCCAAATTCATAAATATGAGCCATATTTTGCAGCCAAATTCTGGCTCTCTGCACGTATTCGCAGTTTGAAATCACGAATTTTTATACGGAAAATATGCCAATTACTGAAAGCGGCAATGGATCACATTCTGCCCAAACACTCCCTGCAGTTTTCAAAATATCCCAAACATCCCGAATTAGACGCTTGAGCCATATTTTAGAGCCAAATTCTGGCTCTCTGCACGTATTCGCAGTTTGAAATTACGAATTTTTATACGGAAAGTATGCCAATTACTGAAAGAGGCAATGGATCACATTCTGCACAAACACTCCCTGCAGTTTTCCAAATATCCCAAACATCCCGAATTAGACGCTTGAGCCATATTTTGGAGCTAAATTTTGGCTCTCTGCACGTATTCGCCGTTTGAAATTACGACTTTTTATACCGAAAATATGTCAATTACTGTGAGCGGCAAAAGGTCACATTTTGCCCAAAAACCCCTGCAGTTTTCAAAATATCCCAATCATCCCAAATTCCACCCCTGAGCCAAATTTTGGAGCCAAATTCTGGCTCTCTGCACGTATTCGCAGTTTTACATTAGGAATTTTTATACCGAAAATATGCCAATTACTTAAAGAGGCGATGGATCACATTTTGCCTAAACCCTCCTGCAGTTTTCAAAATAATCAAAACATCCAAAATTCATCCATATGAGCAATATTTTGCAGCCAATTTCTGGCTCTTTGCACGTATTCGCAGTTTGAAATCACGAATTTTTATACCGAAAATATGCCAATTACTGAAAGCGGCAATAGATCACATTCTGCCCAAACACTCCATGCAGTTTTCAAAATATCCCAAACATCCCGAATTAGGCGCTTGACCCATATTTTGGAGCCAAATTCTGGCTTTCTGCACGCATTCGCAGTTTGAAATTACGACATTTTATACCGAAAATATGCCAATTACTGAGAGCGGCGATGGATCACGTTTTGCCCAAACCCTCCCACCATTTTTCAAAACATCCAAAACATCCAAAATTCGACCCTTGAGAATTATTTTGGAGCCAAATTTTGTCTTTCTGCTTGTATTCGCACTCTGAAATTGCGACTTTTTATACCGAAAATATGCCAATTACTAAAAGCGGCGATGGATCAAATTTTGCCCAAACCCTCCCTGCAGTTTTTAAATTATCCCAAACATCCCAAATTCTACCTTTGAGCCATATTTTGGAGCCAAAATCTGGCTCTCTGCACATATTCTCAGTTTGAAATTACGACATTTTATATCGAAAATATGTCAATAACTGCTAGCAGCGATAGGCCACATTTTGCCCAAACCCCCCCTGCAGTTTTCAAAATATCCCAAACATCCCAAATTCGACGCTTGAGCCATATTTTGAAGCCAAATTCGGGCTCTCTGAACGTATTCGCCGTTTGAAATTACGACTTTTTATACCGAAAATATGCCAATTACTTTGAGCGGCGATGGGTCACATTTTGCCAAAACCCCGCTATGCTGTTTTCAAAGTATCGCAAACATTCCAAATTCGACGCTTGAGTCGAATTTTGGAGCCAAATTGTGGATCTCTGCACTTATTAGCTGTTTGAAATTTTTACTTTTTTTAGCGAAATAATGCAAATTACTGTGAGAGGCGAAGGGTCATATTTTGCCCAAAACCCCCTGTAGTTTTCAAAATATCCCAAACATCCCAAATTCCACCCTTGAGCCATATTTTAGAGGCAAATTCTGGCTCTCTGCACGTATTCGCAGTTTAAATTATGACATTTTATACCGAAAATATGCCAATTACTGAGAGCGGCGATGGATCACATTTTGCCCAAACCCTTCTTGCAGTTTTCAAAATATCCAAAACATCCCAAATTCGACGCTTCAGCCATATTTTGGAGCCAGATTCTGGCTCTCTGCATGTATTCGCAGTTTGAAATTACGAGATTTTATACCAAAAATATTCCAATTACTGCAAGTAGCGATGGATCACATTCTGCCCACACCCTCCTTGCAGTTTTCAAAATATCCCAAACATCCCAAATTCGACGCTTGAGCTATATTTTGTAGGCAAATTCTTGCTCTATGCACGTATTCGCAGTTAAAATTAGGACATTTTATACCGAAAATATGCCAATTACTGAGAGCGGCGATGGATCACTGTTTGCCCAAACCCTCCTTGCAGTTTTTAAAATATCCAAAACATCTTAAATTCGATTTTTGAGCCATATTTTGGAGCCAAATTGTGGCTCTCTGCACGTATTAGCAGTTTGAAATTTCGAGTTTTTTATCCTGAAATAATGCCAATTAATGTGAGCGGCGAAAGGTCACATTTTGCCCAAAACCCCCTGCAGTTTTCAAAATATCCCAATTATTTCAAATTCCACCCTTGAGCCAAATTTTGGAGCCAAATTGTGGCTCTCTGCATGTATTCGCAGTTTTACATTAGGATTTTTTATACCGAAAATATGCCAATTACTTAGAGCGGCGATGGAACACATTTTGCCTAAACCCTCCTGCAGTTTTCAAAATATCCAAAACATCCCAAATTCATAAATATGAGCCATATTTTGCAGCCAAATTCTGGCTCTCTGCACGTATTCGCAGTTTGAAATCACGAATTTTTATACGGAAAATATGCCAATTACTGAAAGCGGCAATGGATCACATTCTGCCCAAACACTCCCTGCAGTTTTCAAAATATCCCAAACATCCCGAATTAGACGCTTGAGCCATATTTTAGAGCCAAATTCTGGCTCTCTGCACGTATTCGCAGTTTGAAATTACGAATTTTTATACGGAAAGTATGCCAATTACTGAAAGAGGCAATGGATCACATTCTGCACAAACACTCCCTGCAGTTTTCCAAATATCCCAAACATCCCGAATTAGACGCTTGAGCCATATTTTGGAGCCAAATTCTGGCTCTCTGCACGTATTCGCCGTTTGAAATTACGACTTTTTATACCGAAAATATGCCAATTACTGTGAGCGGCGAAAGGTCACATTTTGCCCAAAAACCCCTGCAGTTTTCAAAATATCCCAATTATCCCAAATTCCACCCCTGAGCCAAATTTTGGAGCCAAATTCTGGCTCTCTGCACGTATTCGCAGTTTTACATTAGGAATTTTTATACCGAAAATATGCCAATTAATTAAAGCGGCGATGGATCACATTTTGCCTAAACCCTCCTGCAGTTTTCAAAATAGTCAAAACATCCAAAATTCATCCATATGAGCAATATTTTGCAGCCAAATTCTGGCTCTTTGCACGTATTCGCAGTTTGAAATCACGAATTTTTATACCGAAAATATGCCAATTACTGAAAGCGGCAATAGATCACATTCTGCCCAAACACTCCCTGCAGTTTTCAAAATATCCCAAACATCCCGAATTAGGCGCTTGACCCATATTTTGGAGCCAAATTCTGGCTTTCTGCACGCATTCGCAGTTTGAAATTACGACATTTTATACCGAAAATATGCCAATTACTGAGAGCGGCGATGGATCACGTTTTGCCCAAACCCTCCGAGCAGTTTTCAAAACGTCCAAAACATCCAAAATTCGACCCTTCAGAATTATTTTGGAGCCAAATTTTGTCTTTCTGCTTGTATTCGCACTCTGAAATTGCGACTTTTTATACCGAAAATATGCCAATTACTAAAAGCGGCGACGGATCAAATTTTGCACAAACCCTCCCTGCAGTTTTTAAATTATCCCAAACATCCCAAATTCTACCCTTGAGCCATATTTTGGAGCCAAAATCTGGCTCTCTGCACATATTCTCAGTTTGAAATTACGACATTTTATATCGAAAATATGTCAATAACTGCTAGCAGCGATAGGCCACATTTTGCCCAAACCCCCCCTGCAGTTTTCAAAATATCCCAAACATCCCAAATTCGACGCTTGAGCCATATTTTGAAGCCAAATTCGGGCTCTCTGAACGTATTCGCCGTTTGAAATTACGACTTTTTATACCGAAAATATGCCAATTACTTTGAGCGGCGATGGGTCACATTTTGCCAAAACCCCGCTATGCTGTTTTCAAAGTATCGCAAACATTCCAAATTCGACGCTTGAGTCGAATTTTGAAGCCAAATTGTGGATCTCTGCACGTATTAGCTGTTTGAAATTTTTACTTTTTTTAGCGAAATAATGCAAATTACTGTGAGAGGCGAAGGGTCATATTTTGCCCAAAACCCCCTGTAGTTTTCAAAATATCCCAAACAACCCAAATTCCACCCTTGAGCCATATTTTAGAGGCAAATTCTGGCTCTCTGCACGTATTCGCAGTTTAAATTATGACATTTTATACCGAAAATATGCCAATTACTGAGAGCGGCGATGGATCACATTTTGCCCAAACCCTTCTTGCAGTTTTCAAAATATCCAAAACATCCCAAATTCGACGCTTCAGCCATATTTTGGAGCCAGATTCTGGCTCTCTGCATGTATTCGCAGTTTGAAATTACGAGATTTTATACCAAAAATATTCCAATTACTGCAAGTAGCGATGGATCACATTCTGCCCACACCCTCCTTGCAGTTTTCAAAATATCCCAAACATCCCAAATTCGACGCTTGAGCTATATTTTGTAGGCAAATTCTTGCTCTATGCACGTATTCGCAGTTAAAATTAGGACATTTTATACCGAAAATATGCCAATTACTGAGAGCGGCGATGGATCACTGTTTGCCCAAACCCTCCTTGCAGTTTTTAAAATATCCAAAACATCTTAAATTCGATTTTTGAGCCATATTTTGGAGCCAAATTGTGGCTCTCTGCACGTATTAGCAGTTTGAAATTTCGAGTTTTTTATCCTGAAATAATGCCAATTAATGTGAGCGGCGAAAGGTCACATTTTGCCCAAAACCCCCTGCAGTTTTCAAAATATCCCAATTATTTCAAATTCCACCCTTGAGCCAAATTTTGGAGCCAAATTGTGGCTCTCTGCATGTATTCGCAGTTTTACATTAGGATTTTTTATACCGAAAATATGCCAATTACTTAGAGCGGCGATGGAACACATTTTGCCTAAACCCTCCTGCAGTTTTCAAAATATCCAAAACATCCCAAATTCATAAATATGAGCCATATTTTGCAGCCAAATTCTGGCTCTCTGCACGTATTCGCAGTTTGAAATCACGAATTTTTATACGGAAAATATGCCAATTACTGAAAGCGGCAATGGATCACATTCTGCCCAAACACTCCCTGCAGTTTTCAAAATATCCCAAACATCCCGAATTAGACGCTTGAGCCATATTTTAGAGCCAAATTCTGGCTCTCTGCACGTATTCGCAGTTTGAAATTACGAATTTTTATACGGAAAGTATGCCAATTACTGAAAGAGGCAATGGATCACATTCTGCACAAACACTCCCTGCAGTTTTCCAAATATCCCAAACATCCCGAATTAGACGCTTGAGCCATATTTTGGAGCCAAATTCTGGCTCTCTGCACGTATTCGCCGTTTGAAATTACGACTTTTTATACCGAAAATATGCCAATTACTGTGAGCGGCGAAGGGTCACATTTTGCCCAAAAACCCCTGCAGTTTTCAAAATATCCCAATTATCCCAAATTCCACCCCTGAGCCAAATTTTGGAGCCAAATTCTGGCTCTCTGCACGTATTCGCAGTTTTACATTAGGAATTTTTATACCGAAAATATGCCAATTAATTAAAGCGGCGATGGATCACATTTTGCCTAAACCCTCCTGCAGTTTTCAAAATAATCCAAACATCCAAAATTCATCCATATGAGCAATATTTTGCAGCCAAATTCTGGCTCTTTGCACGTATTCGCAGTTTGAAATCACGAATTTTTATACCGAAAATATGCCAATTACTGAAAGCGGCAATAGATCACATTCTGCCCAAACACTCCCTGCAGTTTTCAAAATATCCCAAACATCCCGAATTAGGCGCTTGACCCATATTTTGGAGCCAAATTCTGGCTTTCTGCACGCATTCGCAGTTTGAAATTACGACATTTTATACCGAAAATATGCCAATTACTGAGAGCGGCGATGGATCACGTTTTGCCCAAACCCTCCGAGCAGTTTTCAAAACGTCCAAAACATCCAAAATTCGACCCTTCAGAATTATTTTGGAGCCAAATTTTGTCTTTCTGCTTGTATTCGCACTCTGAAATTGCGACTTTTTATACCGAAAATATGCCAATTACTAAAAGCGGCGACGGATCAAATTTTGCACAAACCCTCCCTGCAGTTTTTAAATTATCCGAAACATCCCAAATTCTACCCTCGAGCCATATTTTGGAGCCAAAATCTGGCTCTCTGCACATATTCTCAGTTTGAAATTACGACATTTTATATCGAAAATATGTCAATAACTGCTAGCAGCGATAGGTCACATTTTGCCCAAACCCCCCCTGCAGTTTTCAAAATATCCCAAACATCCCAAATTCGACGCTTGAGCCATATTTTGAAGCCAAATTCGGGCTCTCTGCACGTATTTGCCGTTTGAAATTACGACTTTTTATACCGAAAATATGCTAATTATTGAAAGCAGCGATGGGTCACATTTTGCCCAAACCCTCCGGCAGTTTGCAAAATATCCCAAACATCCCAAATTTGACCTTTGAGCCATATTTTGGAGCCAAAATCTGGCTCTCTGCGCGTATTCGCAGTTTGAAATTACGACTTTTTATACCGAAAACATGAAAATTACTGAAAGCGGCGATGGATCACATTTTGCCCAAACCCTCCCTGCAGTTTTCAAAATATCCCAAACATCCGAAATTCGACGCTTGAGCCATATTTTGGAGCCAAATTCGGGCTCTCTGCACGTATTCGCAGTTTGAAATTATTTCATTTTCTATGAAAATATGCCAATTACTGAGAGCGACGATGGGACACATTTTGGCTAAACCTCCCTGCAGTTATCAAAATATCCAAAGTATCCCAAATTTGACCCTTGAGCTATATTTTGGAGTCAAATTCTCTTTCTCTGCACGTATTCGCAGTTTGAAATTGGGACATTTTATACCGAAAATATGCCAATTACTGAGTGCAGCGATGTATCGTATTTTGCCCACGTCCTCCCTGCAGTTTTCAAAATATCCCAAACATCCCAAATTCAACCCTTCAGCCATATTTTGGAGCCAAATTCTGGCTCTCTGCACATATTCTCAGTTTAAAATTACGACATTTTATACCAAAAATATGTCAATTACTGAGAGCGGCGATAGATCACATTTTGCCCAAAACCTCCATGCAGTTTCCAAAATTTTCCAAACATCCCAAATTCAACGCTTGACTCATATTTTGGAGCCAAATTCTGGCTCTCTGCACGTATTCGCAGTTTGAAATTACTACTTTTTAAACCGAAAGTATACCAATTACTGAGAGCGGCGATGGATCACATTTTGCCCAAACCCTCCCTGCAGTTTTCAAAATATCCCAAACATCCAAAATTCGACCCTTGAGAATTATTTTGGAGGCAAATTCTTCTTCTCTGCACGTATTCGTTGTTTGAAATTACGACTTTTTATCCCAAACATCCCAAATTTGACGCTTGAAAATATGCAAATTATTGAAAGCAGCGATGGGTCACATTTTGCCCAAACCCCCCCGGCAGTTTGCAAAATATCCCAAACATCAAAAATTTGACCTTTGAGCAATATTTTGGAGCCAAAATCGGGCTCTCTGCGCGTATTCGCAGTTTGAAATTACGATTTTATAACGAAAACATGAAAATTACTGAAAGCGGCGATGGATCACATTTTGTCCAAATCTTCCCTGCAGTTTTCAAAATATCCAAAACATCCGAAATTTGACGCTTGAGCCATATTTTGAAGCTAAATTCGGGCTCTCTGCACGTATTCGCAGTTTGAAATTATTTCATTTTCTACGAAAATATGCCAATTACTGAGAGCGACGACGGGTCACATTTTGCCCAAACCCCCCTGCAGTTTTCAAAATATCCCAAACATCCCAAATTCGACCCATGAGCTATATTTTTGAGCCAAATTCTCTCTCTTTCTGCACGTATTCGCAGTTTGAAATTGGGACATTTTATACCAAAAATATGCCAATTACTGAGTGCGGCGGTGGATCGTATTTTGCCCAAGTCCTCCCTGCAGTTTTCAAAATATCCCAAACATCCCAAATTCGACCCTTCAGCCATATTTTGGAGCCAAATTCTGGCTCTCTGCACATATTCGCAGTTTAAAATTACGATATTTTATACCAAAAATATGTCAATTACTGAGAGCGGCGATAGATCACATTTTGCCCAAATCCCCCCTGCAGTTTTCAAAATATCCCAAACATCCCAAATTCAACGCTTGAGCATATTTTGGAGGAAAATTCTGGCCTTCTGCACGTATTCGCCGTTTGAAATTACGACTTTTTATTCCGTAAATATGCCAATTACTTTGAGCGGCGATCGGTCACATTTTGCCCAAACCCCGCCATGCTGTTTTCAAAATATCGCAAACATTCCAAATTCGACGCTTGAGCCGAATTTTGGAGCAAAATTGTGGATCTCTGCGCGTATTAGCTGTTTGAAATTTTTACTTTATTTTATCGAATAATTGCCAATTACTGTGAGAGGAGAAGGGTCATATTTTGCCCAAAACCCCCTGTAGTTTTCAAAATATCCCAAACATCCCAAATTCCACCCTTGAGCCATATTTTGGAGGCAAATTCTGGCTCTCTGCACGTATTCGCAGATTAAATTATGACATTTTATATCGAAAATATGCCAATTGTTGTGAGCGGCGATGGATCACATTTTGCCCAATCCCTTCTTGCAATTTTCAAAATATCCAAAACATCCCAAATTCGACGCTTCAGCCATATTTTGGAGCCAAATTGTTGCTCTCTGCACGTATTAGCATTTTGAAATTTCGACTTTTTATTCCAAAATAATGCCAATTACTCTGAGCTACGAAAGGTCGCATTTTGCCCAAAACACCCTGCAGTTTTCAAAATATCCCAATTATCCCAAATTCCACCCTTGAGCCAAATTTCGGAGCCAAATTCTGGCTTTCTGCGCGTATTCGCAGTATGAAATTACGATTTTTTATACCGAAAACATGACAATTTCTGAAAGCAGCGATGGATCGCATTTTGCCCAAACCTTCCCTGCAGTTTTCAAAATATCCAAAACATCCCAAATTCGACGCTTGAGCAATATTTTGGCGCCAAATTGGGGCTCTCTGCACGTATTCGCAGTTTAAAATTATTTCACTTTATACCGAAAATATGCCAATTACTGAGAGCGACGATTGGTCACATTTTGCCCAAACCCCCCTGTAGTTTTCAAAATATACCAAACATCCTAACTTCGACCCATGAGCTATATTTTGATGCCAAATTTTTGCTCTCTGAACGTATTCGCAGTTTGAACTTACAACATTTTATACCGAAAATATGCCAATTACTGAGTGCGGCGATGGATCACATTTTGCCCAAGCACTCCCTGCAGTTTTCAAAATATCCCAAACATCTCAAATTCGACCCTTGAGCCATATTTTGGCGCCAAATTTTGGCTTTCTGCATGTATTCGCAGTATGAAATTACGGCTTTTTATACCGAAAATATGCCAAATACTGAAAGCGGCGATGGATCACATTTTGCCGAAACCCCCTCTGCAGTTTTATAATTATCCCAAACATCCCAAATTAGACCCTTGAGCCATATTTTGGAGCCAAATTCTTGCTCTCTGCACATATTCGCAGTTTGAAATTACGACAATTTATATCGAAAATATGTCAATACTTGCTAGCAGCGATAGGTCACATTTTGTCTAAACCCCCCCTGCAGTTTTCAAAATATCCCAAACATCCCAAATTCGACGCTTGAGCCATATTTTGGAGCAAAAATGTGGCTCTCTGCACGTATTAGCTGTTTGAAATTTTGACTTTTTATGCCGAAATAATGCCAATTACTGTGAGCAGCGAAAGGTCATATTTTGCCCAAAAACCCCCCTGCAGTTTTCAAAATATCCCAAACATCCCAAATTTCACCCTTGAGCTATATTTTGGAGGCAAACTCTGGCTCTATGCACTTATTCGCAGTTAAAATTAGGACATTTTATACCGAAAATATGCCAATTACTGAGAGCGGCGATGGATCACTGTTTGCCAAACCCTCCTTGCAGTTTTCAAAATATCCAAAACATCCTAAATTCGACGTTTGAGCCATATTTTGTAGCCAAATGTGGCTCTCTGCACGTATTAGCAGTATGAAATTTCGAGTTTTTTATCCCGAAATAATGCCAATTACTGTTAGCGGCGAAAGGTCACATTTTGCCCAAAACCCCCTACAGTTTTCAAAATATCCCAATTATCCCAAATTCCACCCTTGAGCCAAATTTTGGAGCCAAATTGTGGCTCTCTGCACGTATTCGCAGTTTTACATTAAGATTTTTTATACCGAAAATATGCCAATTACTTAGAGCGGCGATGGACCACATTTTCCCTAAACCCTCCTGCAGTTTTCAAAATATCCAAAACATCCCAATTTTGCCCAAACCTTCTCTGCAGTTTTTAAATTATCCCAAACATCCCAAATTTGACAATTGAGCCATATTTTGGAGCCAAATTCTGGCTCTCTGCACGCATTCGCATTTTGAAATTACGACTTTTTATACCGAAAATATGCCAATTACTTTGAGCGGCGATCGGTCACATTTTGCCCAAACCCCGCCATGCTGTTTTCAAAATATCGCAAACATTCCAAATTCCACGCTTGAGCCGAATTTTGGAGCAAAATTGTGGATCTCTGCACGTATTAGCTGTTTGAAATTTTTACATTTTTACCGAAATAATGCCAATTACTGTGAGAGGCGAAGGGTCATATTTTGCCCAAAACCCCCTGTAGTTTTCAAAATATCCCAAACATCCCAAATTCCACCCTTGAGCCATATTTTGGAGGCAAATTCTGGCTCTCTGCACGTATTCGCAGTATAAATTATGACATTTTATATCGAAAATATGCCAATTGTTGAGAGCGGCGATGGATCACATTTTGCCCAATCCCTTCTTGCAATTTTCAAAATATCCAAAACATCCCAAATTCGACGCTTCAGCCATATTTTGGAGCCAAATTGTTGCTCTCTGCACGTATTAGCATTTTGAAATTTCGTCTTTTTATTCCGAAATAATGCCAATTACTCTGAGCTACGAAAGGTCGCATTTTGCCCAAAACACCCTGCAGTTTTCAAAATATCCCAATTATCCCAAATTCCACCCTTGAGCCTAATTTCGGAGCCAAATTCTGGCGCTCCGCATGTATTCGCAGTTTTACATTAGGATTTTTTATTCAGAAAATATGCCAATTACTTAGAGAAGCGATGGATCACATTTTGCCTAAACCCTCCTTGCAGTTTTCAAAATATCCAAAACATACCAAATTCGACCCTTGAGCCATATTTTGGAGCTAATTTCTGGCTCTCTGCAGGTATTCGCAGTTTGAAATTACGAATTTTTATCCCAATTATCCCAAATTTGACGGTTGAAAATATGCCAATTACTGAAAGAAGCGATGGGTCACATTTTGCCCAAACCTCCCTGCAGTTTGCAAAATATCCCAAACATCCCAAATTCGACCCTTGAGCCTTATTTTGGAGCCAAATTCTGGCTTTCTGCGCGTATTCGCACTATGAAATTACGATTTTTTATACCGAAAACATGACAATTTCTGAAAGCAGCGATGGATCGCATTTTGCCCAAACCTTCCCTGCAGTTTTCAAAATATCCAAAACATCCAAAATTCGACGCTTGAGCAATATTTTGGCGCCAAATTGGGGCTCTCTGCACGTATTCGCAGTTTATAATTATTTCACTTTATACCGAAAATATGCCAATTACTGAGAGCGACGATTGGTCACATTTTGCCCAAACCCCCCTGTAGTTTTCAAAATATACCAAACATCCTAACTTCGACCCATGAGCTATATTTTGATGCCAAATTTTTGCTCTCTGAACGTATTCGCAGTTTGAACTTACAACATTTTATACCGAAAATATGCCAATTACTGAGTGCGGCGATGGATCACATTTTGCCCAAGCACTCCCTGCAGTTTTCAAAATATCCCAAACATCTCAAATTCGACCCTTGAGCCATATTTTGGCGCCAAATTTTGGCTTTCTGCATGTATTCGCAGTATGAAATTACGGCTTTTTATACCGAAAATATGCCAAATACTGAAAGCGGCGATGGATCACATTTTGCCGAAACCCCCTCTGCAGTTTTATAATTATCCCAAACATCCCAAATTAGACCCTTGAGCCATATTTTGGAGCCAAATTCTTGCTCTCTGCACATATTCGCAGTTTGAAATTACGACAATTTATATCGAAAATATGTCAATACTTGCTAGCAGCGATAGGTCACATTTTGTCTAAACCCCCCCTGCAGTTTTCAAAATATCCCAAACATCCCAAATTCGACGCTTGAGCCATATTTTGGAGCAAAAATGTGGCTCTCTGCACGTATTAGCTGTTTGAAATTTTGACTTTTTATGCCGAAATAATGCCAATTACTGTGAGCAGCGAAAGGTCATATTTTGCCCAAAAACCCCCCTGCAGTTTTCAAAATATCCCAAACATCCCAAATTTCACCCTTGAGCTATATTTTGGAGGCAAACTCTGGCTCTATGCACTTATTCGCAGTTAAAATTAGGACATTTTATACCGAAAATATGCCAATTACTGAGAGCGGCGATGGATCACTGTTTGCCAAACCCTCCTTGCAGTTTTCAAAATATCCAAAACATCCTAAATTCGACGTTTGAGCCATATTTTGTAGCCAAATGTGGCTCTCTGCACGTATTAGCAGTATGAAATTTCGAGTTTTTTATCCCGAAATAATGCCAATTACTGTTAGCGGCGAAAGGTCACATGTTGCCCAAAACCCCTTGCAGTTTTCAAAATATCCCAATTATCCCAAATTCCACCCTTGAGCCAAATTTTGGAGCCAAATTGTGGCTCTCTGCACGTATTCGCAGTTTTACATTAAGATTTTTTATACCGAAAATATGCCAATTACTTAGAGCGGCGATGGACCACATTTTCCCTAAACCCTCCTGCAGTTTTCAAAATATCCAAAACATCCCAATTTTGCCCAAACCTTCTCTGCAGTTTTTAAATTATCCCAAACATCCCAAATTTGACAATTGAGCCATATTTTGGAACCAAATTTTGTCTTTCTGCTTGTATTCGCAGTTTGAAATTACGACTTTTTATACCGAAAATATGCCAATTACTGAAAGCAGCGATGGATCAAATTTTGCACAAACCCTCTCTGCAGTTTTTAAATTATCCCAAACATCCCAAATTGGTCAATTGAGCCATATTTTGGAGCCAAATTCTGGCTCTCTGCACATATTCGCAGTTTGAAATTACAACATTTTATATCGAAAATATGTCAATACCTGCTAGCAGCGATAGGTCACATTTTGCCCAAACCCCCCTGCAGTTTTCAAAATATCCCAAACATACCAAATTCGACGCTTGAGCCATATTTTGAAGCTAAATTCCGGCTCTCTGCACGTATTCGCAGTTTGAAATTTCGTCTTTTTAAACTGAAAATATGCCAATTACTGAGAGCGGCGATGGATCACATTTTGCCCAAACCCTCCCTGTAGTTTTCAAAATATAGCAAACATCCCAAATTCGACGCTTGAGCTATATTTTGGGGCGAAATTCTGACTCTCTGCAAGTATTCGCAGTTTGAAATCACGAATTTTTATACCGAAAATATGCCAATTACTTTGAGCGGCGATCGGTCACATTTTGCCCAAACCCCGCCATGCTGTTTTCAAAATATCGCAAACATTCCAAATTCGACGCTTGAGCCGAATTTTGGAGCAAAATTGTGGATCTCTGCACGTATTAGCTGTTTGAAATTTTTACATTTTTACCGAAATAATGCCAATTACTGTGAGAGGCGAAGGGTCATATTTTGCCCAAAACCCCCTGTAGTTTTCAAAATATCCCAAACATCCCAAATTCCACCCTTGAGCCATATTTTGGAGGCAAATTCTGGCTCTCTGCACGTATTCGCAGTATAAATTATGACATTTTATATCGAAAATATGCCAATTGTTGAGAGCGGCGATGGATCACATTTTGCCCAATCCCTTCTTGCAATTTTCAAAATATCCAAAACATCCCAAATTCGACGCTTCAGCCATATTTTGGAGCCAAATTGTTGCTCTCTGCACGTATTAGCATTTTGAAATTTCGTCTTTTTATTCCGAAATAATGCCAATTACTCTGAGCTACGAAAGGTCGCATTTTGCCCAAAACACCCTGCAGTTTTCAAAATATCCCAATTATCCCAAATTCCACCCTTGAGCCTAATTTCGGAGCCAAATTCTGGCGCTCCGCATGTATTCGCAGTTTTACATTAGGATTTTTTATTCAGAAAATATGCCAATTACTTAGAGAAGCGATGGATCACATTTTGCCTAAACCCTCCTTGCAGTTTTCAAAATATCCAAAACATACCAAATTCGACCCTTGAGCCATATTTTGGAGCTAATTTCTGGCTCTCTGCAGGTATTCGCAGTTTGAAATTACGAATTTTTATCCCAATTATCCCAAATTTGACGGTTGAAAATATGCCAATTACTGAAAGAAGCGATGGGTCACATTTTGCCCAAACCTCCCTGCAGTTTGCAAAATATCCCAAACATCCCAAATTCGACCCTTGAGCCTTATTTTGGAGCCAAATTCTGGCTTTCTGCGCGTATTCGCACTATGAAATTACGATTTTTTATACCGAAAACATGACAATTACTGAAAGCAGCGATGGATCACATTTTGCCCAAACCCTCCCTGCAGTTTTCAAAATATCCAAAACATCCCAAATTCGAAGCTTGAGCAATATTTTGGAACCAAATTGGGGCTCTCTGCACGTATTCGCAGTTTAAAATTATTTCATTTTATATCGAAAATATGCCAATTACTGAGAGCGACGATTGGTCACATTTTGCCCAAACTCCCCTGTAGTTTTCAAAATATACCAAACATCCTAACTTCGACCCTTGAGCCATATTTTGGAGAAAAATTCTTGCTCTCTGCACATATTCGCAGTTTGAAATTACGACAATTTATATCGAAAATATGTCAATACTTGCTAGCAGCGATAGGTCACATTTTGTCTAAACCCCCCTTGCAGTTTTCAAAATATCCCAAACATCCCAAATTCGACGCTTGAGCCACATTTTGGAGCAAAAATGTGGCTCTCTGCACGTATTAGCTGTTTGAAATTTTGACTTTTTATGCCGAAATAATGCCAATTACTGTGAGCAGCGAAAGGTCATATTTTGCTCAAAACCCCCTGTAGTTTTCAAAATATCCCAAACATCCCAAATTCCACCCTTGAGCCATATTCTTGCTCTCTGCACATATTCGCAGTTTGAAATTACGACAATTTATATCGAAAATATGTCAATACTTGCTAGCAGCGATAGGTCACATTTTGTCTAAACCCCCCTTGCAGTTTTCAAAATATCCCAAACATCCCAAATTCGACGCTTGAGCCACATTTTGGAGCAAAAATGTGGCTCTCTGCACGTATTAGCTGTTTGAAATTTTGACTTTTTATGCCGAAATAATGCCAAAATAAAACCGCTCTATTCCGGCTGAAACGTCGATATATGCAATAAAAACCGAACTTCTCCCCTTTTCAATATCTTACTCAGTATTTTAACGAGAAACAAATAGATGATTGCAAATGAAGTATTTAAGGTTTTTATCTAATCAATTATGTGTTTGCATAATTTTTATCGTATATATAATGAATTATTATCAATAAACTGAAAATTCACCAAAACGTGGAAAAACGGCAAAATATTGCCTAATTCGAAGATATTTTGTTTAAATCACATGAAAGGAAAAGGGGATGATAAACGCCAAAGTATTGCTAAAATTCGATGATTTTTAGTACAAAACAAAATGCAAGAAACTTGCTTAAAAATGCAAAATTTGCGAAATTCTGAGATATGAAGGCCAAATCACATATCGTGAGAAAACATGAATTAGCATCGAAATATTGGTAAAAACGAATATATATACGTAAAATCACACTACATGAAAAACGTTAAAAAAGTCACTATTTTACTATATTTGAGGATTTTAACGTCAAATCATAGAGCGAGGTTTCGTATTATTTAGATCCAAGAAAAGACATATGACAATGCGAAACACATTTTATCATTCCAATACAAATGATAAAAATCAATGTGTTTTCATTAGAATTAACTAAAATGTTCCTGATTTTCCGTTTATATTACCGATGGAAGATGTACACGTAAAACCGCTCTAATCCGGCTGAAACGTCGATATATGCAATAAAAACAGAACTTCTCCCCTTTTTAATATCTTACTCAGTATTTTAACGAAAAACAAATAGTTGATTGAAAATGAAGTACTTAAGCTTAATTTCTAATCAATTATGTGTTTGCATCATTTTTATCGCATATATATTGAATTAATAACAATTAACTGAAATGCACAAAAAACGTGGAAAAACAGCAAAATATTGCCTAATTCGATGATATTTTGTTTATATCACATAAAAGAAAAGGGGGACGATAAACGTCAAAATATTACTAAATTCGATGATTTTTAGTAGGAAACAAAAGGCAAGAAAACTTGCTTAAAATGCAATATTATGCGAAATTCTGAAATATGAAGGCCAAATCACATATCGTGATACTACATGAAATAGTATAGTATCGAAATGTTGGTAAAAAATTAATATATTTACGTAATATCAAATTAAAGGAAAAACGTGAAAAAAGTCACTATTATGCCAAATTTGGAGATTTTACCTTCAAATCACAAAGCAAGGTTTCGTATTATTTAGATCCAAGAAAAGACATATGACAATGTTGTTTCCAATGCAAATGATAAAAATTAATGTGTTTTCATTAGAATTAACTAAAATGTTCCTGATTTTCCGTTTATATTACCGATGGAAGATGTACATGTAAAACCACTTTATTAAGGCTGAAACGTCGATATATGCAATAAAAACCGAACTTCTCCCCCTATCAATATCTTACTCAGTATTTAACGAGAAACAAATAGATGATTGCAAATGAAGTATTTAAGGATGTTATCTAATCAATTATGTGTTTGCATAATTTTTATCGTATATTTAATGAATTAATACCAATAAACTGAAAATTCACCAAAACGTGGAAAAACTGCAAAATATTACCTAATTCGAAGATATTTTGTTTAAATCACATAAAAGGAAAAGGGGATGATAAACGTCAAAATATTGCTAAATTCGATGTTTTTTAGTACAAAACAAAATGCAAAAAACTTGCTTAAAAATGCAAAATTTGCGAAATTCTGAGATTTGAAGGCCAAATCACGTGTCGTGAGAACACTTGAAGTAGTATCGAAATATTGGTAAAAACGAATATATTTACGTAAAATCACACTACATGAAAAACGTGAAAAAGTCACTATTTTATCATATTTGAGGATTTTAACTTCAAATCATAGAGCGAGGTTTCGTATTATTTAGATCCAAGAAAAGACATATGACAATGCGAAACACATTTTATCATTCCAATACAAATGATAAAAATCAATGTGATTTCATTTGAATTAACTAAAATGTTCCTGATTTTCCAATTATATTACCGATGGAAGATGTACACGTAAAACCGCTTTAATCCGGCTGAAACGTCGATATATGCAATAAAAACAGAACTTCTCCCCTTTTCAATATCTTTCTCAGTATTTTAACGATAAACAAATAGTTGATTGAAAATGAAGTATTTAAGGTTATTATCTAATCAATTATGTGTTTGCATCATTTTTATTGTATATTTAATGAATTATTACCAATGAACTGAAAATTTACAAAAACGTGGAAAAACGGCAAAATATTGCCTAATTCGATGATATTTTGTTTAAATCACATAAAGAAAAGGGGATTGATAAACGTCAAAATATTGCTACATTCGACGATTTTTAGTACAAAACAAATTGCAAGAAACTTGCTTAAAAATGCAAAATTTGCGAAATTCTGAGATATGAAGGCCAAATCACATATCGTGAGAAAACATAAAATAGTATCAAAATATTGGTAAAAAATGATTATATTTACGTACTATAAAACTACATGAAAAACGTGAAAAAAGTCACTATTATACCAAATTTGAGGATTTTAACTTCGAATCATAAAGCGAGGTTTCGTAATATTTAGGTCCATGAAAAGACATACGACAATGTTGTTTCCAATACAAATGATAAAAATCAATGTGTTTTCATTAGAATTAACTAAAATGTTCCTGATTTTCCGTTTATATTACCGATGGAAGATGTACACGTAAAACCGCTCTAATCCGGCTGAAACGTCGATATATGCAATAAAAACAGAACTTCTCCCCTTTTCAATATCTTACTCAGTATTTTAACGAGAAACAAATAGTTGATTGAAAATGAAGTATTTAAGATTAATTTCTAATCAATTATGTGTTTGCATCATTTTTATCGCATATATATTGAATTAATAACAATTAACTGAAAATTCACAAAAAACGTGGAAAAACAGCAAAATATTGCCTAATTCGATGATATTTTGTTTATATCACATAAAGGAAAAGGGGGATGATAAACGTCAAAATATTACTAAATTCGATGAATTTTAGTACGAAACAAAAGGCAAGAAAACATGCTTAAAATGCATTATTATGCGAAATTCTGAGATATGAAGGCCAAATCACATATCGTGATACTACATGAAATTGTATCGAAATATTGGTAAAAATGAATATATTTACGTAATATCAAACTAAATGAAAAACGTGAAAAAAGTCACTATTATACCAAATTTGGAGATTTTAACTTGAAATCACAAAGCAAGGTTTCGTATTATTTAGATACAAGAAAAGACATATGACAATGTTGTTTCCAATGCAAATGATAAAAATTAATGTGTTTTCATTAGAAATAACTAAAATGCTCTTGATTTTCCGATTATATTACCGATGGAAGATGTACACGTAAAACCGCTCTATTCCGGCTGAAACGTCGATATATGCAATAAAAATCGAACTTCTCCCCTATTCAATATATTACTCAGTATTTTAACGAGAAACAAATAGATGATTGCAAATGAAGTATTTAAGGTTATTATCTAATCAATTATGTGTTTGCATAAGTTTTATCGTATATTTAATGAATTAATACCAATAAACTGAAAATTCACCAAAACGTGGAAAAACGGCAAAATATTGCCTAATTCGAAGATATTTTGTTTAAATCACATGAAAGGAAAAGGGGATGATAAACGCCAAAGTATTGCTAAATTCGATGATTTTTAGTACAAAACAAAATGCAAGAAACTTGATTAAAAATGCAAAATTTGCGAAATTCTAAGATATGAAGGCCAAATCACATATCGTAAGAAAACGTGAATTAGCATCGAAATATTGGTATAAACGAATATATATACATAAAATCACACTACATAAAAAACGTGAAAAAGTCACTATTTTACCATATTTGAGGATTTTAACTTCAAATCATGGAGCGAGGTTTCGTATTATTTAGATCCAAGAAAAGACATATGACAATGCGAAACACATTTTGTCATTCCAATACAAATTATAAAAATCAATGTGTTTTCATTAGAATTAACAAAAATGTTCCTGATTTTTCGTTTATGTTACCGATGGAAGATGTACACGTAAAACCGCTCTATTCCGGCTGATACGTCGATATATGCAATAAAAACCGAATTTCTCCCCCTATCAATATCTTACTCTGTATTTTAACGAGAAACAAATAGATGATTGCAAATGAAGTATTTAAGGTTATTATCTAATCAATTATGTGTTT
The DNA here is from genome assembly GCF_040958095.1 of Procambarus clarkii. Taxonomy (NCBI): domain Eukaryota; kingdom Metazoa; phylum Arthropoda; class Malacostraca; order Decapoda; family Cambaridae; genus Procambarus; species Procambarus clarkii. Next base: position 8,145,260 of record NC_091230.1, on the reverse strand, counting down.
GCATAATTTTTATCGTATATTTAATGAATTAATACCAATATACTGAAAATTCACCAAAACGTGGAAAAACGGCAAAATAATGCCTAATTCGAAGATATTTTGTTTAAATCATATGAAAGGAAAAAGGGATGATAAACGTCAAAATATTGCTAAATTCGATGATTTTTAGTACAAAACAAAATGCAAAAAACTTGCTTAAAAATGCAAAATTGGCGAAATTCTGAGATTTGAAGGCCAAATCACGTGTCCTGAGAAAACTTGAAGTACTATCGAAATATTGGTAAGAACGAATATATATACGTAAAATCACACTACATGAAAAACGTGAAAAACTCACTATTTTACCATATTTGAGGATTTTAACTTCAATTCATAGAGCGAGGTTTTGTATTATTTAGATCCAAGAAAAGACATATGACAATGTGAAACACATTTTATCATTCCAATACAAATGATAAAAATCAATGTGTTTTCATTAGAATTAACTAAAATGTTCCTGATTTTCCGTTCATATTACCGATGGAAGATGTACACGTAAAACCGCTCTAATCCGGCTGAAACGTCGATATATGCAATAAAAACAGAACTTCTCCCCTTTCAATATCTTACTCAGTATTTTAACGAGAAACAAATAGTTGATTGAAAATGAAGTATTTAAGGTTATTATCTAATCAATTATGTGTTTGCATCATTTTTATCGTATATTTAATGAATTAATACCAATAAACTGAAAATTCACTAAAACCTGGAAAAACGGCAAAATATTGCCTAATTCTAAGATATTTTGTTTTAATCACATGAAAGGAAATAGGGATGATAAACGTCAAAATATTGCTAAATTCGATGATTTTTAGTACAAAACAAAATGCAAGAAACTTGCTTAAAAATGCAAAATTGGCAAATTTCTGAGATATGAAGGCCAAATCACATATCGTGAGAAAACATGAAATAGTATCAATTAAATCAATATTTATCAATATCAATTAAATTTTATTTAAATTCTGGCTCTCTGCACGTATTCGAGGTTTGAAATTACGTCTTTTTATACCGAAAATATGCCAATTACTTTGAGCAGCGATGGGTCACATTTTGCCCAAACCCCGCCATGCAGTTTTTAAAATATAACAAACATCCCAAATTCGACCCTTGGGAATTATTTTGGAGCCAAATTCTTCCTCTCAGCACGTATTCCTTGTTTGAAATTACGACTTTTTATCCCAAACATCCCAAATTTGACGCTTGAAAATATGCTAATTATTGAAAGCAGCGATGGGTCACATTTTGCCCAAACCCCCCGGCAGTTTTCAAAATATCCAAAACATCCGAAATTCGACGCTTGAGCTATATTTTGGAGCCAAATTCGGGCTCTCTGCACGTATTCGCAGTTTGAAAATATTTTAATTTCTACGAAAATATGCCAATTACTGAGAGCGACGATGGGTCACATTTTGCCCAAACCCCCCTGAAGTTTTCAAAATATCCCAAACATCCCAAATTCGACCCATGAGCTTTATTGTGGAGCCAAATTCTCTCTCTCTCTCTCTCTTTTACACGTCCAACATAGTCATCATGACTATTACACTGCCAATTTAGTCATTATGACAATTACACTACCAACATAGTCGTCATGAATATTACACTACCAACTTAGTCATCATGACTAATGCACCCTCAACATAGTCATCATGACTATTACACTCCCAACATAGTTATCATGACTATTACACTCCCAACATAGTCATCATGACTATTACACCCCTACATATTCATCGTGACTATTACACTCCCATCATAGTCATCATGATTATTACTCTCCCAACATCTTCATCGTGACTATTACACTCCCAACATCGTCACCATGACTATAGAACCTCAACATAGCCATCATGACAATTACACTCCCAACATAGTTATCATGACTATAAAACCTCTACATAGTCGTCTTGACAATTACACTCCCAACATAGTCATCATGACTATTACTCTCCAGACATCGTCATCATGACTATAAAACCTCAACATAGTCATCGTGACAATTACACTCCCAACATCGTCATCATGACTATTTCTCTCCTAACATGATGACTATTACTCTCCCAACATCATGACTGTTACTCTCCCAACATCAAGACTATTACTATCCCAACATCATGACAATTACTCTCCCAACATCATGACTATTACACTCCCATCATAGTCATCATGACTATTACACTCCCAACATTTTTTATATATATTATTTTTAAGATATTGAAAGGGGAGAAGTTCTGTTTTTATTGCATATATCAACGTTTCAGCTGGATTACAGTGGTTTTACATGTACATCTTCCATCGGCAATATAAACGGAAAATCAGGAACATTTTAGTTAATTCTAATGAAAACACATTGATTTTTATCATTTGGATTGGAATGATAAAATGTGTTTCGCATTGTCATATGTCTTTTCTTGGTTCTAAATAATACGAAACCTCGCTCTATTATTTGAAGTTAAAATCCTCAAATATGGTAAAATAGTGACTTTTTCACGTTTTTCATGTAGTGTGATTTTACGTATATATATTCGTTTTTGCCAATATTTCGATGCTACTTCATGTTTTCTCACAATATGTGATTTGGCCTTCATATCTCAGAATTTCGCAAATTTTGCATTTTTAAGCAAGTTTCTTGCATTTTGTTTTGTACTAAAAATTTTCGAATTTAGCAATATTTTGACGTTTATCAATCCCCTTTTCCTTTATGTGATAAAATATCATCGAATTAGGCAATATTTTGCCGTTTTTCCACGTTTTTGTAAGTTTTCAGTTCATTGGTGTTAATTCATTAAATATACGATGAAAATGATGCAAACACATAATTGATTAGATAATAACCTTAAATACTTCATTTTCAATCAACTATCTGTTTCTCGTTAAAATACTGAGTAAGATATTGAAAAGGGGAGATTTCTGTTTTTATTGCATATATCGACGTTTTAGCCGGATTAGAGCGGTTTTACGTGTACATCTTCCATCGGTAATATAAACGGAAAATCAGGAACATTTTAGTTAATTCTAATGAAAACACATTGATTTTTATAATTTGTATTGGAATGATAAAATGTGTTTCGCATTGTCATATGTTTTTTCTTGGATCTAAATAATACGAAACCTCGCTCTATGATTTGAAGTTAAAATCCTCAAATTTGGTATAATAGTGACTTTTTTCACGTTTTTCATGTAGTTTGATAGTACGTAAATATATTCATTTTCTACCAATATTTTGATACTATTTCATGTTTTCTCACGATATGTGATTTGGCCTTCATATCTCAGAATTTCGCAAATTTTGCATTTTTAAGCAAGTTTCTTGCATTTTGTTTTGTACTAAAAATCGTCGAATTTAGCAATATTTTGACGTTTATCAATTCCCTTTTCCTTTATGTGATTTAAACAAAATATCATCGAATTTGGCAATATTTTGCCTTTTTTCCACGTTTTTGTAAATTTTCAGTTCATTGCTATTAATTCATTAAATATACGATAAAAATGATGCAAACACATAATTGATTAGATAATAACCTTAAATACTTCATTTTCAATCATCTATTTGTTTCTCGTTAAAATACTGAGTAAGATATTGAAAAGGAGAGAAGTTCTGTTTTTATTGCATATATCGACGTTTCAGCCGGATTAGAGCGGTTTTACGTGTACATCTTCCATCGGTAATATAAACGGAAAATCAGAAACATTTTAGTTAATTCTAATGAAAACACATTGATTTTTATCATTTGTATTGGAATGATAAAATGTGTTTCACATTGTCATATGTCTTTTCTTGGATCTAAATAATACAAAACCTCGCTCTATGAATTGAAGTTAAAATCCTCAAATATGGTAAAATAGTGAGTTTTCACGTTTTTCATGTAGTGTGATTTTACGTATATATATTCGTTCTTACCAATATTTCGATAGTACTTCAAGTTTTCTCAGGACACGTGATTTGGCCTTCAAATCTCAGAATTTCGCCAATTTTGCATTTTTAAGCAAGTTTTTTGCATTTTGTTTTGTACTAAAAATCATCGAATTTAGCAATATTATGACGTTTATCATCCCTTTTTCCTTTCATGTGATTTGAACAAAATATCTTCGAATTAGGCATTATTTTGCCATTTTTCCACGTTTTGGTGAATTTTCAGTTTATTGGTATTAATTCATTAAATATACGATAAAAATTATGCAAACACATAATTGATTAGATAATAACCTTAAATACTTCATTTGCAATCATCTATTTGTTTCTCGTTAAAATACTGAGTAAGATATTGATAGGGGGAGAAATTCGGTTTTTATTGCATATATCGACGTTTCAGCCGGAATAGAGCGGTTTTACGTGTACATCTTCCATCGGTAATATAAACGGAAAATCAGAAACATTTTAGTTAATTCTAATGAAAACACATTGATTTTTATAATTTGTATTGGAATGACAAAATGTGTTTCGCATTGTCATATGTCTTTTCTTGGAGCTAAATAATACGAAACCTCGCTCTATGATTTGAAGTTAAAATCCTCATATATGGTAAAATAGTGACTTTTTTCACGTTTTTCATGTAGTGTGATTTTACGTATATATATTCGTTTATACCAATATTTCGATGCTAATTCACGTTTTCTCACGATATGTGATTTGGCCTTCATATCTTAGAATTTCGCAAATTTTGCATTTTTAATCAAGTTTCTTGCATTTTGTTTTGTACTAAAAATCTTCGAATTTAGCAATACTTTGGCGTTTATCATCCCCTTTTCCTTTCATGTGATTTAAACGAAATATCTTCGAATTAGGCAATATTTTGCCGTTTTTCCACGTTTTGGTGAATTTTCAGTTTATTGGTATTAATTCATTAAATATACGATAAAACTTATGCAAACACATAATTGATTAGATAATAACCTTAAATACTTCATTTGCAATCATCTATTTGTTTCTCGTTAAAAAACTGAGTAATATATTGAATAGGGGAGAAGTTCGGTTTTTATTGCATATATCGACGTTTCAGCCGGAATAGAGCGGTTTTACGTGTACATCTTCCATCGGTAATATAAACGGAAAATCAAGTTCATTTTTATCGTATATATAATGAATTAATAACAATAAACAGAAAATTCACAAAAACGTGGAAAAAACAGCAAAATATTGCCTAATTCAATGATATTTTGTTTAAATCACATAAAGAAAAAGGGGATTGATAAACGTCAAAATATTGCTAAATTCGATGATTTTTAGTGCAAAACAAAATGCTAGAAACTTGCTTAAAAATGCAAAATTTGCGAAATTCTGAGATATGAAGGCTAAATCACATATCGTGAGAAAACATGAAATAGTATCGAAATATTGGTAAAAAAATTAATATATTTACGTACTATCAAACTACATGAAAAACGTGAAAAAAGTCACTATTATGTAAAATTTGAAGATTTTAACTTCGAATCATAAAGCGAGGTTTCGTAATATTTAGATCCATGAAAAGACATATGACAGTGTTGTTTCCTATACAAATTATAAAAATCAATGTTTTTTCATTAAAATTAACTAAAATGTTCCTGATTTTTCGTTTATATTACCGATGGAAGATGTACACGTAAAACCGCTCTAATCCGGCTGAAACATCGATATATGCAATAAAAACAGAACTTCTCCCATTTTTCTCCCATTTTCAATATCTTACTCAGTATTTTAACGAGAAACAAATAGTTGATTGAAAATGAAGTATTCAAGGTTAATTTCTAATCAATTATGTGTTTGCATCATTTTTATCGTATATTTAATGAATTAATAACAATAAACTGAAAATTCACAAAAACGTGGAAAAACAGCAAAATATTGCCTAATTCGATGATATTTTGTTTAACTCACATAAAGGAAAAGGGGATGATAAACGTCAAAATATTGCTAAATTCGAAGATTTTTAGTACAAAACAAAATGCAAGAAACTTGCTTAAAAATGCAAAATTTGCGAAATTCTGAGATATGAAGGCTAAATCACATATAGTGAGAAAACATGAAGTAGTATCGAAATATTGGTAAAAACGAATATATTTTCGTAAAATCACACTATATGAAAAACGTGAAAAAGTAACTATTTTACCATACTTGAGGATTTTAACTTCAAATTACCGAGCAAGGTTTCGAATTATTTAGATCCAAGAAAAGACATATGACAATGTTGTTTCCAATACAAATGATAAAAATCAATGTGTTTTCATTAGAATTAAGTAAAATGTTCCTGATTTTCAGTTTATATTACCGATGGAAGATGTACACGTAAAATCGCTCTAATCCGGCTGAAACGTCGATATATGTAATAAAAACAGAACTTCTCCCATTTTCAATATCTTACTCAGTATTTTAACGAGAAACAAATAGTTGATTGAAAATGAAGTATTTAAGGTTAATTTCTAATCAATTATGTGTTTGCATCTTTTTTATCGTATATATAATGAGTTAATACCAATAAACTGAAAATTCACAAAAACGTGGAAAAACTGCAAAATATTGCCTAATTCGAAGATACTTTGTTTAAATCACATAAAAGGAAAAGGGGATGATAAACGTCTAAATGTTGCTAAATTCGATGATTTTTAGAACAAAACAAAATGCAAGAAACTTGCTTAAAAATGCAAAATTTGCGAAATTCTGAGATATGAAGGCCAAATCACATATCGTCAGAAAACATGAAGTAGTATCGAAATATTGGTAAAAATTATTATATTTACGTAAAATCACACTATATGAAAAACGTGAAAAAGTCACTATTTTACCATATTTGAGGATTTTAACTTCAAATTACAGAGCAAAGTTTCGGATTATTTAGATCCAAGAAAAGACATATGACAATGTTGTTTCCAATACAAATGATAAAAATCAGTGTATTTTCATTAGAATTAACTAAAATATTCCTGATTTTTCGTTTATTTTACCGATGGAAGATGTACACGTAAAACCGCTCTAACCCGGCTGAAACGTCGATATATGCAATAAAAACAGAACTTCTCCCCTTTTCAATATCTTTGTCAGTATTTTAACGAGAAACAAATAGTTGATTGAAAATGAAGTATTTAAGGGTAATTTCTAATCAATTATGTGTTTGCATCATTTTTATCGTATATTTAATGTATTAATAACAATAAACTGAAAATTGACAAAAACGTGGAAAAACAGCAAAATATTGCCTAATTCGATGATATTTTGTTTAAATCACATAAAGGAAAAGGGGATGATAAACGTGAAAATATTGCTAAATTAGATGATTTTTAGTACGAAACAAAATGCAAGAATACTTGCTTAAAATGCAATATTATGCGAAATTCTGAGACCTGAAGGTCAAATCACATATCGTGATATAATATGAAATATTATCGAAATATTGGTAAAAATGAATATATTTGCAAAATATGAAATGAAAAACGTGAAAAAAGTCACTATTATACCAAATTTGAGGATTTTAACTTCGAATCATAGAGCGAGGTTTCGTATTATTTAGATCCAAGAAAAGACATATGACAATGTTGTTTCCAATACAAATGATAAAAATCAATGTGTTTTCATTAGAATTAACTAAATTGTTCATGATTTTCCGTTTATATTACCGATGGAAGATGTACACGTAAAACCGCTCTATTCCGGCTGAAACGTCGATATGTGCAATAAAAACCGAACTTCTCCCCTTTTCAATATCTTACTCAGTATTTTAAGAGAAACAAATAGATGATTGCAAATGAAGTATTTAAGGTTATTATCTAATCAATTATGTGTTTGCATAATTTTTATCGCATATTTAATGAATTAATAACAATAAACTGAAAATTCACAAAAATGTGGAAAAACAGCAAAATATTGCCTAATTCGATGATAATTTGTTTATATCACATATAGGAAAAGGGGTCATTGTTAATGGTGTAAGGCAGTACAGTGGTCATTGTAATGGTGTAGGGGCATACAGCGGTCATTGATGATGGCGTAAGGCCATCATCAATGACCTTACGGTCTCATTCTTGGACGGTCAAGGATTGAACGCTGACCTGCAAGAAGCGAGACCGTCGCTCTACCGTCCAGTCCTAGACTATTATGTAGTTCAATGCTGTTATGTAGTGGATCAATCATTGCTGTTACGATGTGGATCAATCCCAAACAAAGAGTAAGCCTCATTATTATTATTATTATTATTATTATTATTATTATTATTATTATTATTATTATTATTATTACACTTTTCTTTTCATGTGTCACACCTGTACTTTACATGTTTGTGCAAATGTTATAGCCTAACTTGTTGGCTGGTAAGCTTGTTATCCATGAGAAGTCAAAGAGAGCTGTACCACCTACAAGACACCCCAAACAACTTGCATGCTCTGGTTTCTTTAACAGGCTCTTTTTCCCAGTTACACTAACCCATTAAACTGTTACAATAAAACTAACACACATTATGCTGTAGTTTATTTATAACCACCAATTGTTGCATAAGCTATATGTACAGTTAAAGCTTCGCTACGTGTATGGATAAACACCTAACAGGTTAAATATTAAAAAGCAGTCCACTTTAAAATTAAAATAAATTAAATTAAATTAAATAATATTAATCCTTCATTCTAGCAGTGTTCAGTGGGAGACGATGGCGCGGGTGGGAGGAGGGTGGCGTGGGGGAACCTTCCCGTTATCCAGTGTAATCCTCACCATCCTCTGGCGGCGCTCTTTTACTTCTTCTTTTTTGTCCTTATTTTTACGGTGTGATACCTTTGTCTGATGTTTGCCGAGGGCGTGTGCAGTAAGTTGTTTCTGTGCGTCGAGTACTGTGTATTGCTGCTCAACTGCAGTACACCTCTCCCACTCCCCAGGCCTCATTGTGTATACTTCAAACACCCTGGGAGAGCCCGAGGAGACGCAGACTGTCACTGGAAGACACCTCATTTTTTCAATCTTAGGGGGGGACTAGATTCCCGTCGCTCTACTTACTTGGCCACGTCAGAGTATAATTATTATGATTACGACCTAGCCATACCATCCAGCATTACTAGCCATAATTATATCCTAGATAACACAAAATATAGTTAACTGGCAATATAGCAATATTAACCCGTCATTGTGCGAGGCTATGGGTGAGAATAGTGGTTTAAGTTGTGATGGTTTAAATGGTCGGTAAGGGAAGGGGGGGGGGGTTAATGATAGTGGTGGTGAAGATTGATGAAGTTTAAGCCACCCAAGAGGTGGCTCGGGCATGAATAACCCGCAAGTAGTGGTGGTGATGGTGTTACACGAACTACTGTACATAATCCTTTTTTTTCCTATTTATACCGATGATGATGCTGGGAAGGCATTTCCATGTTTGAATAGTCATCATGATTATGTTGGGAGTGTAATACTCATAATAAGTATACTGAGAAGTATTAGTCATGATGACTATGTTGGGAGAGTAATAGTCATGATGACTATGTTGGGAGTGTAATAGTCATGATGACTTTATTGGGAGAGTAATAGTCATGATGACAATGTAGGGAGTGTAATAGTCATGCTGTCTATGTTGGGAGTGTAATTGTCATGATGACTATGTTGGGAGAGTAATAGTCATGATGACTATGTTGGGAGTGTAAAAGTCATGATGATTATGTTGGGAGAGTCATAGTCATGATGACTATGTTGGGAGAGTCATAGTCATGATGATTATGTTGAGGTTTCATAGTTATGATGGCGATGTTGGGAGTGTAATAGTCATGATGTTGAGAGAGTAATAGTCATGATGTTGTGAGAGTAATAGTCATGATGTTGGAGAGTAATAGTCTTGATGTTGGGAGAGTAGTAGTCTTGATGTTATTCATCAAGTTAAATTCGACACTTGAGCTATATTTTGGAGCCAAATTCTCTTTCTCTCCACGTATTCGCAGTTTGAAATTGGGACATTTTATACCGAAAATATGCCAATTACTGAGTGCGGCGATGGATCGTATTTTGCCCACGTCCTCCCTGCAGTTTTCAAAATATCCCAAACATCCCAAATTCGACCCTTCAGCCATATTTTGGAGCCAAATTCTGGCTCTCTACACTATTTCTCATTTTAAAATTACGACATTTTATACCAAAAATATGTCAATTACTGAGAGCGGCGATAGATCACATTTTGCCCAAAACCTCCCTGCAGTTTCCAAAATTTCCCAAACATCACAAATTCAACGCTTGTCCCATATTTTGGAGCCAAATTCTGGCTTTCTGCACGTATTCGCAGTTTGAAATTACTACTTTTTATACCGAAAGTATGAGAATTACTGAGAGCGGCGATGGATCACATTTTGCCCAAACCCTCCCTGCAGTTTTCAAAATATCCCAAACATCCAAAATTCGACCCTTGACAATTATTTTGGAGCCAAATTCTTCCTCTCTGCACGTATTCCTTGTTTGAAATTACGAATTTTTATCCCAAACATCCCAAATTTGACGCTTGAAAATATGCTAATTATTGAAAGCAGCGATGGGTCACATTTTGCCCAAACCCCCCGGCAGTTTTCAAAATATCCAAAACATCCGAAATTAGACGCATGAGCCATATTTTGGAGCCAAATTCGGGCTCTCTGCACGTATTCGCAGTTTGAAAATAATTTATTTTCTACGAAAATATGCCAATTACAGAGAGCGACGATGGGTCACATTTTGCCAAACCCCCCTGAAGTTTTCAAAATATCCCAAACATCCCAAATTCGACCCATGAGCTTTATTTTGGAGCCAAATTCTCTCTCTCTCTCTCTGCACGTATTCGTAGTTTGAAATTGGGACATTTTATACCGAAAATATGCCAAATACTGAGTGCGGCGGTGGATCGTATTTTGCCCAAGTCCTCCCTGCAGTTTTCAAAATATCCCAAACATCCTAAATTCTACCCTTCAGCCATATTTTGGAGCCAAATTCTGGCTCTCTGCACATATTCGCAGTTTAAAATTACGATATTTTATACCAAAAATATGTCAAATACTGAAAGCGGCGATAGATCACATTTTGCCCAAATCCCCCCTGCAGTTTTCAAAATATCCCAAACATCCCAAATTCGACGCTTGAGCATATTTTGGAGGAAAATTCTGGCTCTCTGCACGTATTCGCCGTTTGAAATTACGACTTTTTATACCGAAAATATGCCAATTTCTTTGAGCGGCGATGGGTCACATTTTGCCCAAACCCCGCAATGCTGTTTTCAAAATATCGCAAACATTCCAAATTCGACGCTTGAGCCGAATTTTGGAGCAAAATTGTAGGTCTCTGCACGTATTAGCTGTTTGAAATTTTTAATTTTTTACCGAAATAATGCCAATTACTGTGAGAGGCGAAGGGTCATATTTTGCCCAAAACCCCCTGTAGTTTTCAAAATATCCCAAACATCCCAAATTCTACCCTTCAGCCATATTTTGGAGCCAAATTCTGGCTTTCTGCGCGTATTCGCTGTATGAAATTACAATTTTTTATACCGAAAACATGACAATTACTGAAAGCAGCGATGGATCACATTTTGCTCAAACCCTCCCTGCAGTTTTCAAAATATCCAAAACATCCCAAATTCGAAGCTTGAGCAATATTTTGGAGCCAAATTCGGGCTCTCTGCACGTATTCGCAGTTTGAAATTATTTCATTTTATAACGAACATATGCCAATTACTGAGAGCGACGATGGGTCACGTTTTGCCCAAACCCCCCCTGTAGTTTTCAAAATATCCCAAACATCCTAAATTCGCCCCATGAGCTATATTTTGATGCCAATTTTTTGCTATCTGCACGTATTCGCAGTTTGAAATTAAGACATTTTATACCGAAAATATGCCTATTACTGAGTGCAGCGATGGATCACTTTTTGCCCAAACCCTCCCTGCAGTTTTCAAAATATCCCAAACATACCAAATTCGACGCATGAGCCATATTTTAGAGCCATATTCTGGCTCTCTGCACGTATTCGCAGTTTAAAATTACGACTTTTTATACCAAAAATATGCCAATTACTGAGGGCGGCGATGGGTCACATTTTGTCCAAACCCTCCCAGCAGTTTTCAAAATATCCAAAACATCCCAAATTCGACCCTTGAGAAGTATTTTGGAGCCAAATTTTGTCTTTTTGCTTGTATTCGCAGTCTAAAATTACGACTTTTTATACCGAAAATATGCCAATTACTAAAAGCGGCGATGGATCAAATTTTCACCCAAACCCTCTCTGCAGTTTTTAAATTATCCCAAACATCCCAAATTCGACTCTTGAGCCATATTTTGGAGCCAAATTCTGGCTCTCTGCACATATTCTCAGTTTGAAATTACGACATTTTATATCGAAAATATGTCAATAACTGCTAGCAGCGATAGATCACATTTTGCCCGAACCCCCCGTGCAGTTTTCAAAATATCCCAAACATCCCAAATTCGTCGCTTGAGCCATATTATTAAAGCCAAATTCGGGCTCTCTGCACGTAATCGCCGTTTGAAATTACGATTTTTATACCGAAAATATGAAAATAACTTTGAGAGGCGATGGGTCACATTTTGCCAAAACCCCGCCATGCTGTTTTCAAAGTATCGCAAACATTCCAAATTCGACGCTTGAGCCGAATTTTGGAGCAAAATTTTGGATCTCTGCACGTATTAGCTGTTTGAAATTTTTGAATTTTTATACCAAAAATATGCCAATTACTGAAAGCGGCGATGGATCACATTTTGCCGAAACCCTCTTTACAGTTTTAAAATTATCCCAAACATCCGAAATTCCACCCTTGAGCCATATTTTGGAGCTAAATTCTGGCTCTCTGCACATATTCGCAGTTTAAAATTACGACATTTTATACCGAAAATATGTCAATTACTGAGAGCGGCGATAGATCACATTTTGCCCAAATCGCCCCTGTACTTTTCAAAATATCACAACATCCCAAATTCGACGCTTGAGTCATAATTTGGAGGCAAATTCTAGTTCTATGCAAGTATTCGCCGTTTGAAATTACGTCTTTTTATACAGAAAATATGCCAATTACTTTGAGCAGCGATGGATCACTTTTAGTCCAAACCCTCCCTACAGTTTTCAAAAAATCCAAAACATCCCAAATTCGACGCTTGAGCCATATTTTGGAGCCAAATTGTGGCTCTCTGCACGTATTAGCAGTTTGAAATTTCGAAATTTTATTCCGAAATAATGCCAATTACTGTTAGCAGCAAAAGGTCACATTTTGCCCAAAACCCCCTGCAGTTTTCAAAATATCAGAATTATCCCAAATTCCACCCTTGAGCCAAATTTTGTAGCCAAAATCTGGCTCTCTGCACGTATTCGCAGTTTCACATTAGGAATTTTTATACCGAAAATATGCCAATTACTTAGAGCGGCGATGGATCACATTTTGCCTAAACCCTCCTGCAGTTTTCAAAATATCAAAAACATCCCAAATTCATCCATATGAGCCATATTTTGCAGCCAAATTCTGGCTCTCTGCACGTATTCGCAGTTTGAAATCACGAACTTTTATACCGAAAATATGCCAATTACTGAAAGCGGCAATGGATCACAATTTGCCCAAACCCCCCCCCCCCCGGCAGTTTTCAAAATATCCCAAACATCCCAAATTCGACCCTTCAGCCATATTTTGGAGCCAAATTCTGGCTTTCTGCGCGTATTCGCTGTATGAAATTACAATTTTTTATACCGAAAACATGACAATTACTGAAAGCAGCGATGGATCACATTTTGCTCAAACCCTCCCTGCAGTTTTCAAAATATCCAAAACATCCCAAATTCGAAGCTTGAGCAATATTTTGGAGCCAAATTCGGGCTCTCTGCACGTATTCGCAGTTTGAAATTATTTCATTTTATAACGAACATATGCCAATTACTGAGAGCGACGATGGGTCACGTTTTGCCCAAACCCCCCCTGTAGTTTTCAAAATATCCCAAACATCCTAAATTCGCCCCATGAGCTATATTTTGATGCCAATTTTTTGCTATCTGCACGTATTCGCAGTTTGAAATTAAGACATTTTATACCGAAAATATGCCTATTACTGAGTGCAGCGATGGATCACTTTTTGCCCAAACCCTCCCTGCAGTTTTCAAAATATCCCAAACATACCAAATTCGACGCATGAGCCATATTTTAGAGCCATATTCTGGCTCTCTGCACGTATTCGCAGTTTAAAATTACGACTTTTTATACCAAAAATATGCCAATTACTGAGGGCGGCGATGGGTCACATTTTGTCCAAACCCTCCCAGCAGTTTTCAAAATATCCAAAACATCCCAAATTCGACCCTTGAGAAGTATTTTGGAGCCAAATTTTGTCTTTTTGCTTGTATTCGCAGTCTAAAATTACGACTTTTTATACCGAAAATATGCCAATTACTAAAAGCGGCGATGGATCAAATTTTCACCCAAACCCTCTCTGCAGTTTTTAAATTATCCCAAACATCCCAAATTCGACTCTTGAGCCATATTTTGGAGCCAAATTCTGGCTCTCTGCACATATTCTCAGTTTGAAATTACGACATTTTATATCGAAAATATGTCAATAACTGCTAGCAGCGATAGATCACATTTTGCCCGAACCCCCCGTGCAGTTTTCAAAATATCCCAAACATCCCAAATTCGTCGCTTGAGCCATATTATTAAAGCCAAATTCGGGCTCTCTGCACGTAATCGCCGTTTGAAATTACGATTTTTATACCGAAAATATGAAAATAACTTTGAGAGGCGATGGGTCACATTTTGCCAAAACCCCGCCATGCTGTTTTCAAAGTATCGCAAACATTCCAAATTCGACGCTTGAGCCGAATTTTGGAGCAAAATTTTGGATCTCTGCACGTATTAGCTGTTTGAAATTTTTGAATTTTTATACCAAAAATATGCCAATTACTGAAAGCGGCGATGGATCACATTTTGCCGAAACCCTCTTTACAGTTTTAAAATTATCCCAAACATCCGAAATTCCACCCTTGAGCCATATTTTGGAGCTAAATTCTGGCTCTCTGCACATATTCGCAGTTTAAAATTACGACATTTTATACCGAAAATATGTCAATTACTGAGAGCGGCGATAGATCACATTTTGCCCAAATCGCCCCTGTACTTTTCAAAATATCACAACATCCCAAATTCGACGCTTGAGTCATAATTTGGAGGCAAATTCTAGTTCTATGCAAGTATTCGCCGTTTGAAATTACGTCTTTTTATACAGAAAATATGCCAATTACTTTGAGCAGCGATGGATCACTTTTAGCCCAAACCCTCCCTACAGTTTTCAAAAAATCCAAAACATCCCAAATTCGACGCTTGAGCCATATTTTGGAGCCAAATTGTGGCTCTCTGCACGTATTAGCAGTTTGAAATTTCGAAATTTTATTCCGAAATAATGCCAATTACTGTTAGCAGCAAAAGGTCACATTTTGCCCAAAACCCCCTGCAGTTTTCAAAATATCAGAATTATCCCAAATTCCACCCTTGAGCCAAATTTTGTAGCCAAAATCTGGCTCTCTGCACGTATTCGCAGTTTCACATTAGGAATTTTTATACCGAAAATATGCCAATTACTTAGAGCGGCGATGGATCACATTTTGCCTAAACCCTCCTGCAGTTTTCAAAATATCAAAAACATCCCAAATTCATCCATATGAGCCATATTTTGCAGCCAAATTCTGGCTCTCTGCACGTATTCGCAGTTTGAAATCACGAACTTTTATACCGAAAATATGCCAATTACTGAAAGCGGCAATGGATCACAATTTGCCCAACCCCCCCCCCCCCCCGGCAGTTTTCAAAATATCCCAAACATCCCAAATTCGACGCTTGAGCCATATTTTGAAGCTAAGTTCGGTCTCTCTGCACGTATTCGCAGTTTGAAATTTCGTCTTTTTAAACTGAAAATATGCCAATTACTGAGAGCAGCGATGGATCACATTTTGCCCAAACCCTCCCTGCAGTTTTCAAAATATAGCAAACATCCTGAATTCGACGCTTGAGCTATATTTTGGAGCCAAATTCTGACTCTCTGCACGTATTCGCAGTTTGAAATCATGAATTTTTATACCGAAAATATGGCAATTACTTTGAGCAGCGATCGGTCACATTTTGCCCAAACCCCGCCATGCTGTTTTCAAAATATCGCAAACATTCCAAATTCGATGATTGAGCCGAATTGAGCCGAATCACGTATTAGCAGTTTGAAATTTCGAGTTTTTTATCCCGAAATAATGCCAATTACTGTGAGCGGCGAAAGGTCACATTTTGCCCAAAACCCCCTGCAGTTTTCAAAATATCCCAATTATTTCAAATTCCACGCTTGAGCCAAATTTTGGAGCCAAATTGTGGCTCTCTGCACGTATTCGCAGTTTTACATTAGGATTTTTTATACCGAAAATATGCCAATTACTTAGAGCGGCGATGGAATACATTTTGCCTAAACCCTCCTGCAGTTTTCAAAATATCCAAAAATCCCAAATTCATAAATATGAGCCATATTGTGCACTCAAATTCTGGCTCTCTGCACGTATTCGCAGTTTGAAATCACGAATTTTTATACCGAAAATATGCCAATTACTGAAAGCGGCAATGGATCACATTCTGCCCAAACACTCCCTGCAGTTTTCAAAATATCCCAAACATCCCGAATTAGACACTTGAGCCATATTTTGGAGCCAAATTCTGGCTCTCTGCACGTATTCGCAGTTTGAAATTACGAATTTTTATACGGAAAATATGCCAATTACTGAAAGCGGCAATGGATCACATTCTGCACAAACACTCCCTGCAGTTTTCAAAATATCCCAAACATCCCGAATTAGACGCTTGAGCCATATTTTGGAGCCAAATTTTGGCTCTCTGCACGTATTCGCTGTTTGAAATTACGACTTTTTATACCGAAAATATGCCAATTACTGTGAGCGGCGAAAGGTCACATTTTGCCCAAAAACCCCTGCAGTTTTCAAAATATCCCAATTATCCCAAATTCCACCCCTGAGCCAAATTTTGGAGCCAAATTCTGGCTCTCTGCACGTATTCGCAGTTTTACATTAGGAATTTTTATACCGAAAATATGCCAATTACTTAAAGCGGTGATGGATACCATTTTGCCTAAACCCTCCTGCAGTTTTCAAAATAATCAAAACATCCAAAATTCATCCATATGAGCAATATTTTGCAGCCAATTTCTGGCTCTTTGCACGTATTCGCAGTTTGAAATCACGAATTTTTATACCGAAAATATGCCAATTACTGAAAGCGGCAATAGATCACATTCTGCCCAAACACTCCCTGCAGTTTTCAAAATATCCCAAACATCCCGAATTAGGCGCTTGACCCATATTTTGGAGCCAAATTCTGGCTTTCTGCACGCATTCGCAGTTTGAAATTACGACATTTTATACCGAAAATATGCCAATTACTGAGAGCGGCGATGGATCACGTTTTGCCCAAACTCTCCCAGCAGTTTTCAAAACATCCAAAACATCCAAAATTCGACCCTTGAGAATTATTTTGGAGCCAAATTTTGTCTTTCTGCTTGTATTCGCACTCTGAAATTGCGACTTTTTATACCGAAAATATGCCAATTACTAAAAGCGGCGATGGATCAAATTTTGCACAAACCCTCCCTGCAGTTTTTAAATTATCCCAAACATCCCAAATTCTACCCTTGAGCCATATTTTGGAGCCAAAATCTGGCTCTCTGCACATATTCTCAGTTGGAAATTACGACATTTTATATCGAAAATATGTCAATAACTGCTAGCAGCGATAGGCCACATTTTGCCTAAACCCCCCCTGCAGTTTTCAAAATATCCCAAACATCCCAAATTCGACGCTTGAGCCATATTTTGAAGCCAAATTCGGGCTCTCTGCACGTATTCGCCGTTTGAAATTACGACTTTTTATACCGAAAATATGCCAATTACTTTGAGCGGCGATGGGTCACATTTTGCCAAAACCCCGCTATGCTGTTTTAAAAGTATCGCAAACATTCCAAATTCGACGCTTGAGCCGAATTTTGGAGCAAAATTGTGGATCTCTGCACGTATTAGCTGTTTGAAATTTTTACTTTTTTTAGCGAAATAATGCCAATTACTGTGAGAGGCGAAGGGTCATATTTTGCCCAAAACCCCCTGTAGTTTTCAAAATATCCCAAACATCCCAAATACCACCCTTGAGCCATATTTTAGAGGCAAATTCTGGCTCTCTGCACGTATTCGCAGTTTAAATTATGACATTTTATACCGAAAATATGCCAATTACTGAGAGCGGCGATGGATCACATTTTGCCCAAACCCTTCTTGCAGTTTTCAAAATATCCAAAACATCCCAAATTCGACGCTTCAGCCATATTTTGGAGCCAAATTCTGGCTCTCTGCATGTATTCGCAGTTTGAAATTACGAGATTTTATACCAAAAATATTCCAATTACTTCAAGTAGCGATGGATCACATTCTGCCCACACCCTCCTTGCAGTTTTCAAAATATCCCAAACATCCCAAATTCGACGCTTGAGCTATATTTTGTAGGCAAATTCTTGCTCTATGCACGTATTCGCAGTTAAAATTAGGACATTTTATACCGAAAATATGCCAATTACTGAGAGCGGCGATGGATCACTGTTTGCCCAAACCCTCCTTGCAGTTTTTAAAATATCCAAAACATCTTAAATTCGATTTTTGAGCCATATTTTGGAGCCAAATTGTGGCTCTCTGCACGTATTAGCAGTTTGAAATTTCGAGTTTTTTATCCTGAAATAATGCCAATTAATGTGAGCGGCGAAAGGTCACATTTTGCCCAAAACCCCCTGCAGTTTTCAAAATATCCCAATTATTTCAAATTAAACCCTTGAGCCAAATTTTGGAGCCAAATTGTGGCTCTCTGCATGTATTCGCAGTTTTACATTAGTATTTTTTATACCGAAAATATGCCAATTACTTAGAGCGGCGATGGAACACATTTTGCCTAAACCCTCCTGCAGTTTTCAAAATATCCAAAACATCCCAAATTCATAAATATGAGCCATATTTTGCAGCTAAATTCTGGCTCTCTGCACGTATTCGCAGTTTGAAATCACGAATTTTTATACGGAAAATATGCCAATTACTGTAAGCGGCAATGGATCACATTCTGCCCAAACACTCCCTGCAGTTTTCAAAATATCCCAAACATCTCGAATTAGACGCTTGAGCCATATTTTGGAGCCAAATTCTGGCTCTCTGCACGTATTCGCCGTTTGAAATTACGAATTTTTATACCGAAAATATGCCAATTACTGTGAGCGGCGAAAGGTCACATTTTGCCCAAAAACCCCTGCAGTTTTCAAAATATCCCAATTATCCCAAATTCCACCCCTGAGCCAAATTTTGGAGCCAAATTCTGGCTCTCTGCACGTATTCGCAGTTTTACATTTGGAATTTTTATACCGAAAATATGCCAATTACTTAAAGCGGCGATGGATCACATTTTGCCTAAACCCTCCTGCAGTTTTCAAAATAATCAAAACATCCAAAATTCATCCATATGAGCAATATTTTGCAGCCAAATTCTGGCTCTCTGCACGTATTCGCAGTTTGAAATCACGAATTTTTATACCGAAAATATGCCAATTACTGAAAGCGGCAATAGATCACATTCTGCCCAAACACTCCCTGCAGTTTTCAAAATATCCCAAACATCCCGAATTAGGCGCTTGACCCATATTTTGGAGCCAAATTCTGGCTTTCTGCATGCATTCGCAGTTTGAAATTACGACATTTTATACCGAAAATATGCCAATTACTGAGAGCGGCGATGGATCACGTTTTGCCCAAACCCTCCGAGTAGTTTTCAAAACATCCAAAACATCCAAAATTCGACCCTTAAGAATTATTTTGGAGCCAAATTTTGTCTTTCTGCTTGTATTTGCACTCTGAAATTGCGACTTTTTAAACCGAAAATATGCCAATTACTAAAAGCGGCGATGGATCAAATTTTGCACAAACCCTCCCTGCAGTTTTTAAATTATCCCAAACATCCCAAATTCTACCCTCGAGCCATATTTTGGAGCCAAAATCTGGCTCTCTGCACTTCAATATTTCATTATGTGTTTGCAACATTTTTACCGTATATATAATGAATTAATAAGAATAAACTGAAAATTTACAAAAACGTGGAAAAACAGCAAAATATTCCCTAATTCGATGATATTTTGTTAAAATCACATAAAGGAAAAGGGGATGATAAACGTCAAAATATTGCTAATTTCGATGATGTTTAGTACAAAACAAAATGCAAGAAACTTGATTAAAAACGCAAAATTTGCGAAATTCTGAGATATGAAGGCCAAATCACGTATCGTTAGAAAACATGAAATAGTATCGAAATATTGGTAAAAAATGAATATATTTACGTAAAATCACACTACTTAAAAAACGTGAAAAAGTCACTATTTTACCATATTTGAGGATTTTAACTTCAAATTATAGAGCATTGATTGAAAATGAAGTATTTAAGGTTAATTTCTAATCAATTATGTGTTTGCATCATTTTTATCGTATATTTATTGAATTAATACCAATAAAATGAAAATTTACAAAAACGTGGAAAACGGGAAAATATTGCCTAATTCGATGATATTTTGTTTAAATCATATAAAGGAAAAAAGGATTGATAAACGTCAAAATATTGCTAAATTCGAAGATTTTTAGTTCAAAGCAAAATGAAAGAAACTTGATTAAAAATGCAAAATTTGCGAAATTCTGAGATATGAAGGCCAAATCACATATCGTGAGAAAACATGAAATAGTATCAAAATATTGGTAAAAAATGAATATATTTATGTACTATCAAACTACATGAAAAACGTAAAAAAAGTCACTATTATACCAAATTTGATGATTTTAACTTCGAATCATAAAGCGAGGTTTCGTAATATTTAGATCCAAGAAAAGACATATGACAATGTTGTTTCCAATACAAATGATAAAAATCAATGTAATTTCATTAGAATTAACTAAATTGCTCCTGATTTTCCGTTTATATTTCCGATAGAAGATGTACACGTAAAACCGCTCTATTCCGGCTGAAACGTCGATATATGCAATAAAAACAGAACTTATCCCCTTTTCAATATCTTACTCAGTATTTTAACGAGAAACTAATAGATGATTGTAAATGAAGTATTTAATTAAGGTTATTATCTAATCAATTATGTGTTTGCATCATTTTTTTCGTATGTTTAATGAATTAATACCAATGAACTGAAAATTTACATAATCGTGGAAAAACGGCAAAATGTTGCCTAATTCGATGAAATTTTGTTTAAATCACATAAAGGAAAAGGGGATTGATAAACGTCAAAATATTGCTAAATTCGACCTATTTTAGTACAAAACAAAATGCAAGAAACTTGCTTAAAAATGCAAAATTTGCGAAAATCTGAGATATGAAGGCCAAATCACATATCATGAGAAAACATGAAATAGTATCGAAATATTGGTAAAAAATGAATTTTTTTGTATTGGAAACATATACGTACTATCAAACTACATACGTACTATCAAACTACATGAAAAACGTGAAAAAAGTCACTATTATACCAAATTTGAGGATTTTAACTTCGAATCATAAAGCGAGGTTTCGTAATATTCAGAAACAAGAAAAGACCTATGACAATGTTGTTTCCAATACAAATGATAAAAATCAATGTGTTTTCATTAGTATTAACTAAAATGTTCCGGATTTTCCGTTTATATTACTGATAGAAGATGTACATGTAAAACCGCTCTAATCCAGCTGAAACGTCGATATATGCAATAAAAACAGAACTTCTCCCCTTTTCAATATCTTACTCAGGATTTTAACGAGAAACAAATAGTTGATTGAAAATGAAGTATTTACAGTTAATTTCTAATCAATTATGTGTTTGCATCATTTTAATCGTAGATTTATTGAAATATTAACAATAAACTGAAAATTCAAAAAAACGTGGAAAAACAGCAAAATATTGCCTAATTCGATATTTTGTTAATATCAAATAAAAGGAAAAGGGGATCATAAACGTCAAAATATTGCTAAATTCGATGATTTTTAGTACAAAACAAAATGCAAGAAACTTGCTTAAAAATGCAAAATTTGCGAAAATCTGAGATATGAAGGCCAAATCACATATCGTGAGAAAACATGAAATAGTATCGAAATATTGGTAAAAAATGAATTTTTTTGTATTGGAAACATATACGTACTATCAAACTACATACGTACTATCAAACTACATGAAAAACGTGAAAAAAGTCACTATTATACCAAATTTGTGGATTTTAACTTCGAATCATAAAGCGAGGTTTCGTAATATTCAGAAACAAGAAAAGACCTATGACAATGTTGTTTCCAATACAAATGATAAAAATCAATGTGTTTTCATTAGTATTAACTAAAATGTTCCGGATTTTCCGTTTATATTACTGATAGAAGATGTACATGTAAAACCGCTCTAATCCAGCTGAAACGTCGATATATGCAATAAAAACAGAACTTCTCCCCTTTTCAATATCTTACTCAGGATTTTAACGAGAAACAAATAGTTGATTGAAAATGAAGTATTTACAGTTAATTTCTAATCAATTATGTGTTTGCATCATTTTAATCGTAGATTTATTGAATTATTAACAATAAACTGAAAATTAAAAAAAACGTGGAAAAACAGCAAAATATTGCCTAATTCGATATTTTGTTAATATCAAATAAAAGGAAAAGGGGATCATAAACGTCAAAATATTGCTAAATTCGATGATTTTTAGTACAAAACAAAATGCAAGAAACTTGCTTAAAAATGCAAAATTTGCGAAAATCTGAGATATGAAGGCCAAATCACATATCGTGAGAAAACATGAAATAGTATCGAAATATTGGTAAAAAATGAATTTTTTTGTATTGGAAACATATACGTACTATCAAACTACATACGTACTATCAAACTACATGAAAAACGTGAAAAAAGTCACTATTTTACCAAATTTGTGGATTTTAACTTCGAATCATAAAGCGAGGTTTCGTAATATTCAGAAACAAGAAAAGACCTATGACAATGTTGTTTCCAATACAAATGATAAAAATCAATGTGTTTTCATTAGTATTAACTAAAATGTTCCGGATTTTCCGTTTATATTACTGATAGAAGATGTACATGTAAAACCGCTCTAATCCAGCTGAAACGTCGATATATGCAATAAAAACAGAACTTCTCCCCTTTTCAATATCTTACTCAGGATTTTAACGAGAAACAAATAGTTGATTGAAAATGAAGTATTTACAGTTAATTTCTAATCAATTATGTGTTTGCATCATTTTAATCGTAGATTTATTGAATTATTAACAATAAACTGAAAATTAAAAAAAACGTGGAAAAACAGCAAAATATTGCCTAATTCGATATTTTGTTAATATCAAATAAAAGGAAAAGGGGATCATAAACGTCAAAATATTGCTAAATTCGATGATTTTTAGTACAAAACAAAATGCAAGAAACTTGCTTAAAAATGCAAAATTTGCGAAAATCTGAGATATGAAGGCCAAATCACATATCGTGAGAAAACATGAAATAGTATCGAAATATTGGTAAAAAATGAATTTTTTTGTATTGGAAACATATACGTACTATCAAACTACATACGTACTATCAAACTACATGAAAAACGTGAAAAAAGTCACTATTATACCAAATTTGAGGATTTTAACTTCGAATCATAAAGCGAGGTTTCGTAATATTCAGAAACAAGAAAAGACCTATGACAATGTTGTTTCCAATACAAATGATAAAAATCAATGTGTTTTCATTAGTATTAACTAAAATGTTCCGGATTTTCCGTTTATATTACTGATAGAAGATGTACATGTAAAACCGCTCAAATCCAGCTGAAACGTCGATATATGCAATAAAAACAGAACTTCTCCCCTTTTCAATATCTTACTCAGGATTTTAACGAGCAACAAATAGATGATTGAAAATGAAGTACTTAAGGTTATTATCTAATCAATTATGTGTTTGCATCATTTTAATCGTAGATTTATTGAATTATTAACAATAAACTGAAAATTAAAAAAAACGTGGAAAACAGCAAAATATTGCCTAATTCGATATTTTGTTAATATCAAATAAAAGGAAAAGGGGATCATAAACGTCAAAATATTGCTAAATTCGATGATTTTTAGTACAAAACAAAATGCAAGAAACTTGCTTAAAAATGCAAAATTTTCCAAATTCTGAGATATGAAGGCCAAATCACATATCGTGAGAAAACATGAAGTAGTATCAAAATATTGATAAAAACGATTATATTTACGTAAAATCACACTACTTGAAAAACGTGAAAAAGTCACTATTTTACCATATTTGAGGATATTAACTTCAAATTATAGAGCAAGGTTTCGCATTATTTAGATCCAAGAAAAGACATATGACAATGTTGTTTCCAATACAAATGATAAAAATCAATGTGTTTTCATTATAAATTAACTAAAATGTTCCTGATTTTCCGTTTATATTACCGATGGAAGATGTACACGTAAAACCGCTCTAATCCGGCTGAAACGTCGATATATGCAATAAAAACAGAACTTCTCCCCTTTTCAATATCCTACTCAGTATTTTAACGAGCAACAAATAGATGATTGAAAATGAAGTACTTAAGGTTATTATCTAATCAATTATGTGTTTGCATCATTTTTATCTTATATTTAATGAATGATACCAATGAACTGAAAATTTACAAAAACGTGGAAAAACGGCAAAATATTGCCTAATTCGATGATATTTTGTTTAAATCACATAAAGGAAAAGGGGATTGATAAACGTCAAAATATTGCTAAATTCGACAATTTTTAGTACAAAACAAAATGCAAGAAACTTGCTTAAAAATTCAAAATTTTCCAAATTCTGAGATATGAAGGCCAAATGACATATCGTGAGAAAACATGAAATAGTATCGAAATATTGGTAAAAAATGAATAGATTTACGTACTATGAAACTACATGAAAAACGTGAAAAAAGTCACTATTATACCAAATTTGAGGATTTTAACTTCAAATCATAAGGCGAGGTTTCGTAATATTAAGATCCAAGAAAAGACATGTGACAATGTTGTTTTCAATACAAATGATAAAAATCAATGTGTTTTCATTCGAATTAACCAAAATGTTCCAGATTTTCTGTTTATATTACCGATGGAAGATGTACACGTAAAACCGCCCTAATCCGGCTGAAACGTCGATATATGCAATAAAAACAGAACTTCTCCCCTTTTCAATATCTTACTCAGTATTTTAAAGAGAAACAAATAGTGATTGAAAATGAAGTATTTAAGGTTAATTTCTAATCAATTATGTGTTTGCATTATTTTAACCGTATATTTATTGAATTATTACCAACTGAAAATTCACAAAAACGTGGAAAAACAGCAAAATATTGCCTAATTCGATGATATTTTGTTAATATCACATAAAAGAAAAGGGGATGATAAACGTCAAAATATTGCTAAATTCGATGATTTTTATTAAAAAACAAAATGCAAGAAACTTGCTTAAAAATGCAAAATTTGCGAAATTCTGAGATATGAAAGCCAAATCACATATCGAGAGAAAACATAAAGCAGAATCGAAATATTGGTAAAAACGAATATATTTACGTAAAATCACACAACATGAAAATCGTGAAAAAAGTCACTATTTTACCATATTTGAGGATTTTAACTTCGAATCATAAAGCGAGGTTTCGTAATATTTAGATCCAAGAAAAGACATATGACAATGCGAAACACATTTTATCATTCCAATCGAAATTATAAAAATCAATGTTTTTTCATTGGAATTAACTAATATGTTCGTGATTTTCCGTTTATATTACCGATGGAAGATGTACACGTAGAACCGCTCTAATCCAGCTGAAACGTCGATATATGCAATAAAAAAAGAACTTCTCCCCTCTTAATATCTTACTCAGTATTTTAACAAGAAACAAATAGTTGATTGAAAATGAAGTATTTAAGGTTAATTTCTAATCAATTATGTGCTTGCATCATTTTTATCGTATATATAATGAATTAATAACAATAAACTGAAAATTCACAAAAACGTGGAAAAACAGCAAAATCTTGCCTAATTCGATGATATTTTGTTAAAATCACATAAAGGAAAAGGGGATGATAAACGTCAAAATATTGCTAATTTCGATGATTTTTAGTACAAAACAAAATGCAAGAAACTTGATTAAAAACGCAAAATTTGCGAAATTCTGAGATATGAAGGCCAAATCACGTATCGTTAGAAAACATGAAATAGTATCGAAATATTGGTAAAAATGAATATATTTACGTACTATCAAACTACATGAAAAACGTGAAAAAAATCACTATTATGCCAAATTTGAGGATTTTAACTTCGAATCATAAAGCGAGGTTTCGTAATATTTAGATCCAAGAAAAGACATATGACAATGTTGTTTCCAATACAAATGATAAAAATCAATGTAATTTCATTAGAATTAACTAAATTGTTCCTAATTTTCCGTTTATATTACCGATGGAAGATGTACACGTAAAACCGCTCTATTCCGGCTGAAACGTCGATATATGCAATAAAAACAGAACTTATCCCCTTGTCAATATCTTACTCAGGATTTTAACGAGAAACTAATAGTTGATTGAAAATGAAGTATTTAAGGTTAATTTCTATTGAATTATGTGTTTGCATCATTTTTATCGTATGTATAATGAATTAATAAGAATAAACTGAAAATTCACAAAAACGTGGAAAAACAGCAAAATATTGCCTAATTCGATGATATTTTGTTTAAATCACATAAAGGAAAAGGGGATGATAAACGTCAAAATATTGCTAATTTCGACGATTTTTAGTACAAAACAAAATGCAAGAAACTTGCGTAAAAATGCAAAATTTGCGAAATTCTGAGATATGAGGGCCAAATCACATAATGTGAGAAAACATGAAGTAGTATCGAAATATTGATTAAAAGGAATATATTTACGTAAAATCACACTACTTAAAAAACGTGAAAAAGTCACTATTTTACCATATTTGAGGATTTTAACTTCAAATTATAGAGCATTGATTGAAAATGAAGTATTTAAGGTTAATTTCTAATCAATTATGTGTTTGCATCATTTTTATCGTATATTTATTGAATTAATACCAATGAACTGAAAATTTACAAAAACGTGGAAAACGGGAAAATATTGCCTAATTCGATGATATTTTGTTTAAATCATATAAAGGAAAAAAGGATTGATAAACGTCAAAATATTGCTAAATTCGAAGTTTTTTAGTTCAAAGCAAAATGCAAGAAACTTGATTTAAAATGCAAAATTTGCGAAATTCTGAGATATGAAGGCCAAATCACATATCGTGAGAAAACATGAAATAGTATCAAAATATTGGTAAAAAATGAATATATTTATGTACTATCAAACTACATGAAAAACGTAAAAAAAGTCACTATTATACCAAATTTGAGGATTTTAACTTCGAATCATAAAGCGAGGTTTCGTAATATTTAGATCCAAGAAAAGACATATGACAATGTTGTTTCCAATACAAATGATAAAAATCAATGTGTTTTCATTAGTATTTACTAAAATGTTCCGGATTTTCCGTTTATATTACCGATGGAAGATCTACATGTAAAACCGCTCTAATCCAGATGAAACGTCGATATATGCAATAAAAACAGAACGTCTCCCTTTTTCAATATCTTACTCAGTATTTTAACGAGAAACAAATGGTTGATTGAAAATGAAGTATTTAAGGTTAATTTCTAATCAATTATGTGTTTGCATCATTTTAATCGTATATTTCTTGAATTAATAACAATAAACTGAAAATTCACAAAAACGTGGAAAAACAGCAAAATATTGCCTAATTTGATGATATTTTGTTAATATCACATAAAAGGAAAAGGGGATGATAAACGTCAAAATATTGCTAAATTCGATGATTTTTAGTACAAAACAAAATGCAAGAAACTTGCTTAAAAATGCAAAATTTGCGAAATTCTGAGATATGAAGGCCAAATCACATATCGTGAGAAAACATGAAGTAGTATCGAAATATTGATAAAAACGATTATATTTACGTAAAATTACACTACTTGAAAAACGTGAAAAAGTCACTATTTTACCATATTAGAGGATTTTAACTTCGAATCATAAGGCGAGGTTTCGTAATATTTAGATCCATGAAAAGACATGTGACAATGTTGTTTTCAATACAAATGATAAAAATCAATGTGTTTTCATTCGAATTAACCAAAATGTTCCAGATTTTCCGTTTATATTACCGATGGAAGATGTACACGTAAAACCGCTCTATTCCAGCTGGAACGTCGATATATGCAATAAAAACAGAACGTCTCTCCTTTCAATATCTTACTCAATATTTTAACGAGAAACAAATAGTTGATTGAAAATAAAGTATCTAAGGTAAATTTAAAATCAATTATGTGTTTGCATCATTTTCATCGCATATTTATTGAATTAATAACAATAAACTGCAAATTCACAAAAACGGGGAAAAACAGGAAAATATTGCCTAATTCGATGATATTTTGTTAATATCACATAAAAGGAAAAGGGGATGATAAAGGTCAAAATATTGCTAAATTCGATGATTTTTAGTAAAAAACAAAATGCAAGAAACTTGATTAAAAATGCAAAATTTGCGAAATTCTGAGATATGAAGGCCAAATCACATATCGTGAGAAAACATGAAATAGTATCGAAATATTGGTTAAAAATGAATATATTAACGTACTGTCAAACTACATGAAAAACGTAAAAAAAGTCACTATTATACCAAATTTGAGGATTTTAACTTCGAATCATAAAGCGAGGTTTCGTAATATTTACATCCAAGAAAAGACATATGACAATGTTGTTTCCAATACAAATGATAAAAATCAATGTAATTTCATTAGAATTAACTAAATTGCTCCTGATTTTCCGTTTATATTTCCGATAGAAGATGTACACGTAAAACTGCTCTATTCCGGCTGAAACGTCGATATATGCAATAAAAACAGAACTTATCCCCTTTTCAATATCTTACTCAGTATTTTAACGAGAAACTAATAGATGATTGCAAATGAAGTATTTAAGGTTATTATCTAATCAATTATGTGTTTGCATCATTTTTTTCGTATGTTTAATGAATTAATACCAATGAACTGAAAATTTACATAATCGTGGAAAAACGGCAAAATGTTGCCTAATTCGATGAAATTTTGTTTAAATCACATAAAGGAAAAGGGGATTGATAAACGTCAAAATATTGCTAAATTCGACCTATTTTAGTACAAAACAAAATGCAAGAAACTTGCTTAAAAATGCAAAATTTGCGAAATTCTGAGATATGAAGGCCAAATCACATATCGTGAGAAAACATGAAATAGTATCGAAATATTGGTAAAAAATGAATTTTTTTGTATTGGAAACATATACGTACTATCAAACTACATACGTACTATCAAACTAAATGAAAAACGTGAAAAAACTCACTATTATACCAAATTTGAGGATTTTAACTTCGAATCATCGAGCGAGGTTTCGTAATATTTAGAAACAAGAAAAGACCTATGACAATGTTGTTTCCAATACAAATGATAAAAAGCAATGTGTTTTCATTAGTATTAACTAAAATGTTCCGGATTTTCCGTTTATATTACTGATAGAAGATGTACATGTAAAACCGCTCTAATCCAGCTGAAACGTCGATATATGCAATAAAAACAGAACTTCTCCCCTTTTCAATATCTTACTCAGGATTTTAACGAGAAACAAATAGTTGATTGAAAATGAAGTATTTACAGTTAATTTCTAATCAATTATGTGTTTGCATCATTTTAATCGTAGATTTATTGAATTATTAACAATAAACTGAAAATTCAAAAAAACTTGGAAAAACAGCAAAATATTGCCTAATTCGATATTTTGTTAATATCAAATAAAAGGAAAAGGGGATCATAAACGTCAAAATATTGCTAAATTCGATGATTTTTAGTACAAAACAAAATGCAAGAAACTTGCTTAAAAATGCAAAATTTGCGAAATTCTGAGATATGAAGGCCAAATCACATATCGTGAGAAAACATGAAGTAGTATCGAAATATTGATAAAAACGATTATATTTACGTAAAATCACACTACTTGAAAAACGTGAAAAAGTCATTATTTTACCATATTTGAGGATTTTAACTTCAAATTATAGAGCAAGGTTTCGTATTATTTAGATCCAAGAAAAGACATATGACATTGTTGTTACCAATACAAATGATAAAAATCAATGTGTTTTTATTATAAATTAACTAAAATGTTCCTGATTTTCCGTTTATATTACCGATGGAAGATGTACACGTAAAACCCCTCTAATCCCTCTATAACGTCGATATATGCAATAAAAACAGAACTTCTCCCCATTTCAATATCTTACTCAGTATTTTAACGAGAAACAAATAGATGATTGAAAATGAAGTACTTAAGGTTATTATCTAATCAATTATGAGTTTGCATCATTTTTATCGTATATTTAATGAATGATACCAATGAACTGAAAATTTACAAAAACGTGGAAAAACGGCAAAATATTGCCTAATTCGATGATATTTTGTTTAAATCACATAGAGGAAAAGGGGATTGATAAACGTCAAAATATTGCTAAATTCGACGATTTTTAGTACAAAACAAAATGCAAGAAACCTGCTTAAAAATTCAAAATTTGCGAAATTCTGAGATATGAAGGGTAAATCACATATCGTGGGGAAACATGAAATAGTATCGAAATATTGGTAAAAAATGAATATATTTACGTACTATGAAACTAAATGAAAAACGTGAAAAAAGTCACTATTATACCAAATTTGAGGATTTTAACTTCGAATCATAAGGCGAGGTTTCGTAATATTTAGATCCATGAAAAGACATGTGACAATGTTGTTTTCACAAACAAATGATAACAATCAATGTGTTTTCATTCGAATTAACCAAAATGTTCCAGATTTTCCGTTTATATTACCGATGGAAGATGTACACGTAAAACCGCTCTATTCCAGCTGGAACGTCGATATATGCAATAAAAAAAGAACTTCTCCCCTTTTCAATATCTTACTCAGTATTTTAAAGAGAAACAAATAGTTGATTGAAAATGAAGTATTTAAGGTTAATTTCTAATCAATTATGTGTTTGCATTATTTTAACCGTATATTTATTGAATTATTACCAACTGAAAATTCACAAAAACGTGGAAAAACAGCAAAATATTGCCTAATTCGATGATATTTTGTTAATATCACATAAAAGAAAAGGGGATGATAAAGGTCAAAATATTGCTAAATTCGATGATTTTTATTAAAAAACAAAATGCAAGAAACTTGCTTAAAAATGCAAAATTTGCGAAATTCTGAGATATGAAGGCCAAATCACATATCGTGAGAAAACATGAAATAGTATCGAAATATTGGTAAAAAATGAATATATTTACGTACTGTCAAACTACATGAAAAACGTAAAAAAAGTCACTATTATACCAAATTTGAGGATTTTAACTTCGAATCATAGAGCGAGGTTTCGTAATATTTAGATCCAAGAAAAGACATTTGACAATGTTGTTTCCAATACAAATGATAAAAATCAATGTAATTTCATTAGAATTAACTAAATTGCTCCTGATTTTCCGTTTATATTTCCGATTACCGATAGAAGATGTACATGTAAAACCGCTCTATTCCAGCTGAAACGTCGATATATGCAATAAAAACAGAACTTATCCCCTTTTCAACATCTTACTCAGTATTTTAACGAGAAACTAATAGATGATTGTAAATAAAGTATTTAAGGTTATTATCTAATCAATTATGTGTTTGCATCATTTTTTTCGTGTTTAATGAATTAATACCAATGAACTGAAAATTTACATAATCGTGGAAAAACGGCAAAATATTGCCTAATTCGATGATATTTTGTTTAAATCACATAAAGGAAAAGGGGATTGATAAACGTAAAAATATTGCTAAATTTGACCTAATTTATTACAAAACAAAATGCAAGAAACTTGCTTAAAAATGCAAAATTTGCGAAATTCTGAGATATGAAGGCCAAATCACATATCGTGAGAAAACATGAAATAGTATCGAAATATTGGTAAAAAATGAATATATTTACGTACTATCAAACTACATGAAAAACGTGAAAAACGTCACTATTATACCAAATTTGAGGATTTTAACTTCGAATCATAGAGCGAGGTTTCGTAATATTTAGAAACAAGAAAAGACCTATGACAATGTTGTTTCCAATACAAATGATAAAAATCAATGGGTTTTCATTAGTATTTACTAAAATGTTCCTGATTTTCCGTTTATATTACCGATGGAAGATGTACACGTAAAACCGCCCTAATCCGGCTGAAACGTCGATATATGCAATAAAAACAGAACTTCTCCCCTTTTCAATATCTTACTCAGTATTTTAAAGAGAAACAAATAGTTGATTGAAAATGAAGTATTTAAGGTTAATTTCTAATCAATTATGTGTTTGCATTATTTTAACCGTATATTTATTGAATTATTACCAACTGAAAATTCACAAAAACGTGGAAAAACAGCAAAATATTGCCTAATTCGATGATATTTTGTTAATATCACATAAAAGAAAAGGGGATGATAAAGGTCAAAATATTGCTAAATTCGATGATTTTTATTAAAAAACAAAATGCAAGAAACTTGCTTAAAAATGCAAAATTTGCGAAATTCTGAGATATGAAGACCAAATCAGATATCGAGAGAAAACATAAAGCAGAATCGAAATATTGGTAAAAACGAATATATTTACGTAAAATCACACAACATGAAAATCGTGAAAAAAGTCACTATTTTACCATATTTGAGGATTTTAACTTCGAATCATGAAGCGAGGTTTCGTAATATTTAGATCCAAGAAAAGACATATGACAATGTTGTTTCCAATACAAATGATAAAAATCAATGTAATTTCATTACAATTAACTAAATTGCTCCTGATTTTCAGTTTATATTACCGATAGAAGATGTACACGTAAAACCGCTCTATTCCGGCTGAAACGTCGATATATGCAATAAAAAAAGAACTTCTCCCCTCTTAATATCTTACTCAGTATTTTAACAAGAAACAAATAGTTGATTGAAAATGAAGTATTTAAGGTTAATTTCTAATCAATTATGTGCTTGCATCATTTTTATCGTATATATAATGAATTAATAACAATAAACTGAAAATTCACAAAAACGTGGAAAAACAGCAAAATATTGCCTAATTCGATGATATTTTGTTAAAATCACATAAAGGAAAAGGGGATGATAAACGTCAAAATATTGCTAATTTCGATGATTTTTAGTACAAAACAAAATGCAAGAAACTTGATTAAAAACGCAAAATTTGCGAAATTCTGAGATATGAAGGCCAAATCACGTATCGTTAGAAAACATGAAATAGTATCGAAATATTGGTAAAAAATGAATATATTTACGTACTATCAAACTACATGAAAAACGTGAAAAAAATCACTATTATACCAAATTTGAGGATTTTAACTTCGAATCATAAAGCGAGGTTTCTTAATATTTAGATCCAAGAAAAGACATATGACAATGTTGTTTCCAATACAAATGATAAAAATCAATGTAATTTCATTACAATTAACTAAATTGCTCCTGATTTTCAGTTTATATTACCGATAGAAGATGTACACGTAAAACCGCTCTATTCCGGCTGAAACGTCGATATATGCAATAAAAACAGAACTTATCCCCTTGTCAATATCTTACTCAGTATTTTAACGAGAAACTAATAGTTGATTGAAAATGAAGTATTTAAGGTTATTATCTAATCAATTATGTGTTTGCATAATTTTTATCGAATATTTAATGAATTAATACCAATAAACTGAAAATTCACCAAAACGTGGAAAAACGGCAAAATATTGCCTAATTCGACGATATTTTGTTTAAATCACATAAAAGGAAAAGGGGATGATAAACGTCAAAATATTGCTAAATTCGATGATTTTTAGTACAAAAGAAAATGCAAGAAACTTGCTTATAAATGCAAAATTTGCGAAATTCTAAGATATGAAGGCCAAATCACATATCGTGAGAAAACATGAAGTAGTATCGAAATATTGATTAAAAGGAATATATTTACGTAAAATCACACTACTTAAAAAACGTGAAAAAGTCACTATTTTACCTTATTTGAGGATTTTAACTTCAAATTATAGAGCATTGATTGAAAATGAAGTATTTAAGGTTAATTTCTAATCAATTATGTGTTTGCATAATTTTATCGTATATTTATTGAATTAATACCAATAAAATGAAAATTTACAAAAACGTGATAAACGGGAAAATATTGCCTAATTCGATGATATTTTGTTTAAATCATATAAAGGAAAAGGGGATTGATAAACGTCAAAATATTGCTAAATTCGAAGATTTTTAGTTCAAAGCAAAATGCAAGAAACTTGATTAAAAATGCAAAATTTGCGAAATTCTGAGATATGAAGGCCAAATCACATATCGTGAGAAAACATGATCAAAATATTCAAAGTATCAAAATATTGGTAAAAAATTAGTATATTTATGTACTATCAAACTACATGAAAAACGTAAAACAAGTCACTATTATACCAAATTTGAGGATTTTAACTTCGAATCATAAAGCGAGGTTTCGTAATATTTAGATCCAAGAAAAGACATATGACAATGTTGTTTCCAATACAAATGATAAAAATCAATGTAATTTCATTAGAATTAACTAAATTGCTTCTGATTTTCCGTTTATATTTCCGATAGAAGATGTACACGTAAAACCGCTCTATTCCGGCTGAAACGTCGATATATGCAATAAAAACAGAACTTATCCCCTTTTCAATATCTTACTCAGTATTTTAACGAGAAACTAATAGATGATTGTAAATGAAGTATTTAAGGTTATTATCTAATCAATTATGTGTTTGCATCATTTTTTTCGTATGTTTAATGAATTAATACCAATGAACTGAAAATTTACATAATCGTGGAAGAACGGCAAAATGTTGCCTAATTCGATGAAATTTTGTTTAAATCACATAAAGAAAAAGGGGATTGATAAACGTCAAAATATTGCTAAATTCGACCTATTTTAGTACAAAACAAAATGCAAGAAACTTGCTTAAAAATGCAAAATTTGCGAAATTCTGAGATATGAAGGCCAAATCACATATCGTGAGAAAACATGAAATAGTATCGAAATATTGGTAAAAAATGATTTTTTTTGTATTGGAAACATATACGTACTATCAAACTACATACGTACTATCAAACTACATGAAAAACGTGAAAAAAGTCACTATTATACCAAATTTGAGGATTTTAACTTCGAATCATAGAGCGAGGTTTCGTAATATTTAGATCCAAGAAAAGAAATATGACAATGTTGTTTCCAATACAAATGATAAAAATCAATGTGTTTTCATTAGTATTTACTAAAATGTTCCGGATTTTCCGTTTATATTACCGATGGAAGATCTACATGTAAAACCGCTCTAATCCAGCTGAAACGTCGATATATGCAATAAAAACAGAACTTCTCCCCTTTTCAATATCTTACTCAGTATTTTAACGAGAAACAAATAGTTGATTGAAAATGAAGTATTTTAGGTTAATTTCTAATCAATTATGTGTTTGCATCATTTTAATCGTATATTTCTTGAATTAATAACAATAAACTGAAAATTCACAAAAACGTGGAAAAACAGCAAAATATTGCCTAATTTGATGATATTTTGTTAATATCAAATAAAAGGAAAAGGGGATGATAAACGTCAAAATATTGCTAAATTCGATGATTTTTAGTACAAAATAAAATGCAAGAAAACTTCCTTAAAATGCAATATTACGCGAAATTTTGAGATTTGAAGGCCAAATCAAATATCGTGATACTAAATGAAATAGTATCAAAATATTGGTAAAAAATGAATATATTTACGTAATATCAAAATACATAAAAAACGTGAGAAAGTCACTATTATACCAAATTAGAGGATTTTAACATCGAATCATAAAGCGAGGTTTCGTAATATTTAGAAACAAGAAAAGACCTATGACAATGTTGTTTCCAATACAAATGATAAAAATCAATGTGTTTTCATTAGTATTAACTAAAATGTTCCGGATTTTCCGTTTATATTACAGATAGAAGATGTACATGTAATACCGCTCTAATCCAGCTGAAATGTCGATATATGCAATAAAAACAGAACTTCTCCCCTATTCAATATCTTACTCAGGATTTTAACGAGAAACAAATAGTTGATTGAAAATGAAGTATTTACTGTTAATTTCTAATCAATTATGCATCATTTTAATCGTGGATTTATTGAATTATTAACTATAAACTGAAAATTTACAAAAACGTGGAAAAACAGCAAAATATTGCCTAATTCGATGATATTTTGTTAATATCACATAAATGAAAAAGGGGATCATAAAAGTCAAAATATTGCTAAATTCGATGATTTTTAGTACAAAACAAAATGCAAGAAACTTGCTTAAAAATGCAAAATTTGCGAAATTCTGAGATATGAAGGCCAAATCACATATCGTGAGAAAACATGATGTAGTATCGAAATATTGATAATAACGATTATATTTACGTAAAATCACACTACCTGAAAAACGTGAAAAAGTCACTATTTTACCATAGTTGAGGATTTTAACTTCAAATTATAGAGCAAGGTTTCGTATTATTTAGATCCAAGAAAAGACATATGACAATGTTGTTTCCAATACAAATGATAAAAATCAATGTGTTTTCATTATAAAATAACTAAAATGTTCCTGATTTTCAGTTTATATTACCGATGGAAGATGTATACGTAAAACCGCTCTAATCCGGCTGAAACGTCGATATATGCAATAAAAACAGAACTTCTCCCCTTTTCAATATCTTACTCAGTATTTTAACGAGAAACAAATAGATGATTGAAAATGAAGTACTTAAGGTTATTATCTAATCAATTATGTGTTTGCATCATTTTTGTCGTATATATAATGAATGTTACCAATGAACTGAAAATTTACAAAACGTGGAAAAACGGCAAAATATTGCCTAATTCGATGATATTTTGTTTAAATCACATAAAGGAAAAGGGGGATTGATAAACGTCAAAATATTGCTAAATCCGACGATTTTTAGTACAAAACAAAATGCAAGAAACTTGCTTAAAAATTCAAAATTTGCGAAATTCTGAGATATGAAGGGCAAATCACATATCGTGAGAAAACATGAAATAGTATCGAAATATTGGTAAAAAATGAATATGTTTACGTACTATGAAACTAAATGAAAAAAGTAAAAAAAGTCACTATTATACCAAATTTGAGGATTTTAACTTCGAATCATAAAGCGAGGTTTCGTAATATTTAGATCCAAGAAAAGACATATGACAATGTTGTTTCCAATACAAATGATAAAAATCAATGTAATTTCATTACAATTAACTAAATTGCTCCTGATTTTCCGTTTATATTACCGATAGAAGATGTACACGTAAAACCGCTCTATTCCGGCTGAAACGTCGATATATGCAATAAAAACAGAACTTATCCCCTTTTAAATATCTTACTCAGTATTTTAAAGAGAAACTTATAGATGATTGTGAATGAAGTATTTAAGGTTATTATCTAATCAATTATGTGTTTGCATCATTTTTTCGTATGTTTAATGAATTAATACCAATGAACTGAAAATTTACATAATCGTGGAAAAACGGCAAAATATTGCCTAATTCGATGATATTTTGTTAAAATCACATAAAGGAAAAGGGGATTGATAAACGTAAAAATATTGCTAAATTCGACCTAATTTAGTACAAAACTAAATGCAAGAAACTTGCTTAAAAATGCAAAATTTGCGAAATTCTGAGATATGAAGGCCAAATCACATATCGTGAGAAAACATGAAATAGTATTGGTAGAAAATTAATATTGGTAAAAAATGAATATATTTACGTACTATCAAACTACATGAAAAACGTGAAAAAAGTCACTATTATACCAAATTTGAGGATTTTAACTTCGAATCATAGAGCGAGGTTTCGTAATATTTAGATCCAAGAAAAGACATATGAAAATGTTGTTTCCAATACAAATGATAAAAATCAATGTGTTTTCATTAGTATTTACTAAAATGTTCCGGATTTTCCGTTTATATTACCGATAGAAGATCTACATGTAAAACCGCTCTAATCCAGCTGAAAAGTCGATATATGCAATAAAAACAGAACTTCTCCCCTTTTCAATATCTTACTCAGTATTTTAACGAGAAACTAATAGATGATTGAAAATGAAGTATTTAAGGTTATCAATTATGTGTTTGCATCATTTTTATCGTATATATAATGAATTAATAAGAATAAACTGAAAATTCACAAAAACGTGGAAAAACAGCAAAATATTGCCTAATTCGATGATATTTTGTTAAAATCACATAAAGGAAAAGGGGATGATAAACGTCAAAATATTGCTAATTTCGATGATTTTTAGTACAAAACAAAATGCAAGAAACTTGATTAAAAACGCAAAATTTGCGAAATTCTGAGATATGAAGGCCAAATCACGTATCGTTAGAAAACATGAAATAGTATCGAAATATTGGTAAAAAATGAATATATTTACGTACTATCAAACTACATGAAAAACGTGAAAAAAATCACTATTATACCAAATTTGAGGATTTTAACTTCGAATCATAAAGCGAGGTTTCGTAATATTTAGATCCTAGAAAAGACATATGACAATGTTGTTTCCAATACAAATGATAAAAATCAATGTGTTTTCATTCGAATTAACCAAAATGTTCCAGATTTTCCGTTTATATTACCGATGGAAGATGTACACGTAAAACCGCTCTATTCCAGCTGGAACGTCGATATATGCAATAAAAACAGAACGTCTCTCCTTTCAATATCTTACTCAATATTTTAACGAGAAACAAATAGTTGATTGAAAATAAAGTATTTAAGGTAAATTTAAAATCAATTATGTGTTTGCATCATTTTCATCGCTTATTTATTGAATTAATAACAATAAACTGAAAATTCTCAAAAACGTGGAAAAACAGGAAAATATTGCCTAATTCGATGATATTTTGTTAATATCACATAAAAGGAAAAGGGGATGATAAACGTCAAAATATTGCTAAATTCGATGATTTTTAGTAAAAAACAAAATGCAAGAAACTTGATTAAAAATGCAAAATTTGCGAAATTCTGAGATATGAAGGCCAAATCACATATCGGGAGAAAACATGAAATAGTATCGAAATATTGGTAAAAAATGAATATATTTACGTACTGTCAAACTACATGAAAAACGTAAAAAAAGTCACTATTATACCAAATTTGAGGATTTTAACTTCGAATCATAAAGCGAGGTTTCGTAATATTTAGATCCAAGAAAAGACATATGACAATGTTGTTTCCAATACAAATGATAAAAATCAATGTAATTTCATTAGAATTAACTAAATTGCTCCTGATTTTCCGTTTATATTTCCGATTACCGATAGGAGATGTACACGTAAAACCGCTCTATTCCAGCTGAAACGTCGATATATGCAATAAAAACAGAACTTATCCCCTTTTTAATATCTTACTCAGTATTTTAACGAGAAACTAATAGATGATTGTAAATAAAGTATTTAAGGTTATTATCTAATCAATTATGTGTTTGCATCATTTTTTTCGTGTTTAATGAATTAATACCAATGAACTGAAAATTTACATAATCGTGGAAAAACGGCAAAATATTGCCTAATTCGATGATATTTTGTTTAAATCACATAAAGGAAAAGGGGATTGATAAACGTAAAAATATTGCTAAATTTGACCTAATTTAGTACAAAACAAAATGCAAGAAACTTGCTTAAAAATGCAAAATTTGCGAAATTCTGAGATATGAAGGCCAAATCACATATCGTGAGAAAACATGAAATAGTATCGAAATATTGGTAAAAAATGAATATATTTACGTACTATCAAACTACATGAAAAACGTGAAAAACTTCACTATTATACCAAATTTGAGGATTTTAACTTCGAATCATAGAGCGAGGTTTCGTAATATTTAGATCCAAGAAAAGACATATGACAATGTTGTTTTCAATACAAATGATAAAAATCAATGGGTTTTCATTAGTATTTACTAAAATGTTCCGGATTTTCCGTTTATATTACCGATAGAAGATCTACATGTAAAACCGCTCTAATCCAGCTGAAACGTCGATATATGCAATAAAAATAGAACTTCTCCCCTTTTCAATATCTTACTCAGTATTTTAACGAGAAACAAATAGTTGATTGAAAATGAAGTATTTAAGGTTAATTTCTAATCAATTATGTGTTTGCATCATTTTAATCGTATATTTATTGAATTATTAACAATAAACTGAAAATTCACAAAAAAGTGGAAAAACAGCAAAATATTGCCTAATTCGATGATATTTTGTTAATATTACATAAAAGGAAAAGGGGATCATAAACGTCAAAATATTGCTAAATTCGATGATTTTTAGTACAAAATAAAATGCAAGAAAACTTCCTTAAAATGCAATATTACGCGAAATTTTGAGATTTGAAGGCCAAATCAAATATCGTGATACTAAATGAAATAGTATCAAAATATTGGTAAAAAATGAATATATTTACGTAATATCAAAATACATAAAAAACGTGAGAAAGTCACTATTATACCAAATTAGAGGATTTTAACTTCGAATCATAAAGCGAGGTTTCGTAATATTTAGAAACAAGAAAAGACCTATGACAATGTTGTTTCCAATACAAATGATAAAAATCCATGTGTTTTCATTAGTATTAACTAAAATGTTCCGGATTTTCCGTTTATATTACCGATAGAAGATGTACACGTAAAACCGCTTTAATCCGGCTGAAACGTCGATATATGCAATAAAAACAGAACTTCTCCCCTTTTCAATATCTTACTCAGTATTTTAACGAGAAACAAATAGTTGATTGAAAATGAAGTATTTAAGGATAATTTCTAATCAATTATGTGTTTGCATCATTTTTATCGTATATATAATGAATTAATAAGAATAAACTGAAAATTAACAAAAACGTGGAAAAACAGCAAAATATTGCCTAATTCGATGATATTTTGTTTAAATCACATAAAGGAAAAGGGGATGATAAACGTCAAAATATTGCTAATTTCGATGATTTTTAGTACAAAACAAAATGCAAGAAACTTGCGTAAAAATGCAAAATTTGCGAAATTCAGAGATATGAGGGCCAAATCACATATCGTGAGAAAACATGAAGTAGTATCGAAATATTGATAAAAAGGAATATATTTACCTAAAATCACACTACTTGAAAAATGTGAAAAAGTCGCTATTTTACCATAAATGAGGATTTTAACTTCAAATTATAGAGCAAGGTTTCGTTTTATTTAGATCCATGAATAGACATATGACAATGTTGTTTCCAATACAAATGATAAAAATCAATGTGTTTTCATTAGAATTAACTAAAATGTTCCTGATTTTCCGTTTTTATTACCGATGGAAGATGTACACGTAAACCCGCTCTAATCCGACTGAAACGTCGAAATATGCAATAAAAACAGAACTTCTCCCCTTTTCAATATCTTACTCAGTATTTTAAAGAAAAACAAATAGTTGATTGAAAATGAAGTATTTAAGGTTAATATCTAATCAATTATATGTTTGCATCATTTTTATCGTATATTTATTGAATTAGTACCAATAAACTGAAAATTTACAAAATCGTGGAAAAACGGCAAAATATTGCCTAATTCGATGATATTTTGTTTAAATCACATAAAGGAAAAGGGGATTGATAAACGTCAAAATATTGCTAAATTCGACCTATTTTAGTACAAAACAAAATGCAAGAAACTTGCTTAAAAATGCAAAATTTGCGAAATTCTGAGATATGAAGTCCAAATCACATATCGTGAGAAAACATAAAATAGTATGGAAATATTGGTAAAAAATGAATATATTTACGTACTATGAAACTACATGAAAAACGTGAAAAAAGTCACTATTATACCAAATTTGAGGATTTTGACTTCGAATCATAAAGTGAGGTTTCGTAATATTTAGATCCATGAAAAGACATATGACAATGTTGTTTCCAAAACAAATGATAAAATTCAATGTGTTTTCATTGGAATTAACTAAAATGTTCCAGATTTTCTGTTTATATTACCGATGGAAGATGTACACGTAAAACCGCTCTAATCCAGCTGAAACGTCGATATTTGCAATAAAAACAGAACTTCTCCCCTTTTCAATATCTTACTCAGTATTTTAAAGAGAAACAAATAGTTGATTGAAAATGAAGTATTTAAGGTTATTATCTAATCAATTATGTGTTTGCATAATTTTTATCGAATATTTAATGAATTAATACCAATAAACTGAAAATTCACCAAAACGTGGAAAAACGGCAAAATATTGCCTAATTCGACGATATTTTGTTTAAATCACATAAAAGGAAAAGGGGATGATAAACGTCAAAATATTGCTAAATTCGATGATTTTTAGTACAAAAGAAAATGCAAGAAACTTGCTTATAAATGCAAAATTTGCGAAATTCTAAGATATGAAGGCCAAATCACATATCGTGAGAAAACATGAAGCAGAATCGAAATATTGGTAAAAACGAATATATTTACGAAAATCACACTACATGAAAAACGTGAAAAAGTCACTATTTTACCATATTTGAGGATTTTAACTATAAATCATTGAGCGAGGTTTCGTATTATTTAGATCCAAGAAAAGACATATGACAATGCGAAACACATTCCAAATGATAAAAATCAATGTGTTTTCATTGGAATTAACTAAAATGTTCGTGATTTTCCGTTTATATTGCCGATGGCAGATGTTAGCGTAAAACCGCTCTAATCCAGCTGAAACGTCGATATATGCAATAAAAATAGAACTTCTCCCATTTTCAATATCTTACTCAGTATTTTAACGAGAAACAAATAGTTGATTGAAAATGAAGTATTTAAGGATAATTTCTAATAAATTATGTGTTTGCATCATTTTTATCGTATATATAATGATATATAAAAATAAACTGAAAATTTTCAAAAACGTGGAAAAACAGCAAAATATTGCCTAATTCGATGATATTTTGTTTAAATCACATAAAAGGAAAAGGGGATGATAAACGTCAAAATATTGCTAATTTCGATGATTTTTAGTACAAAACAAAATGCAAGAAACTTGCGTATAAATGCAAAATTTGCGAAGTTCTGAGATATGATGGCCAAATCACATATCGTGAGAAAA
The DNA here is from genome assembly GCF_040958095.1 of Procambarus clarkii. Taxonomy (NCBI): domain Eukaryota; kingdom Metazoa; phylum Arthropoda; class Malacostraca; order Decapoda; family Cambaridae; genus Procambarus; species Procambarus clarkii. The sequence continues at coordinate 8,101,854 of NC_091230.1, read as the reverse complement.
CATGAAGTAGTATCGAAATATTGATATAAAGGAATATATTTACGTAAAATCACGCTACTTGAAAAACGTGAAAAACTCACTATTTTACCATATTTGAGGATTTTAACTTCAAATTATAGAGCAAGGTTTTGTATTATTTAGATCCAAGAAAAGACATATGACAATGTTGTTTCCAATACAAATGATAAAAATTAATGTGTTTTTATTAGAATTAACTAAAATGTTCCTGATTTTCCGTTTATATTACCGATGGAAGATGTACACTTAAAACCGCTCTAATCCGGCTGAAACGTCGATATATGCAATAAAACCAGAACTTCTCCCCTTTTTTAATCTTACTCAGTATTTTAAAGAGAAACAAATAGTTGATTGAAAATGAAGTATTTACGGTTAATTTCTAATCAATTATGTGTTTGCATCATTTTAATCGTATATTTATTGAATTATTACCAATAAACTGAAAATTCACAAAAACGTGGAAAAACAGCAAAATATTGCCTAATTCGATGATATTTTGTTAATATCACATAAAAGGAAAAGGGGATGATAAACGTCAAAATATTGCTAAATTCGATGATTTTTATTAAAAAACAAAATGCAGGAAACTTGTTTAAAAATGCAAAATTTGCGAAATTCTGAGATATGAAGGCCAAATCACATATCGTGAAAAACATGTAGTATCGAAATATTGTTAAAAATGAATATATTTACGTAAAATCACACTACTTGAAAAACGTGAAAAAAGTCACTATTATACCAAATTTGGGGATTTTAACTTCGAATCATAGAGCGAGGTTTCGTAATATTTCGATCCAAGAAAAGACCTATGACAATGTTGTTTCCAATACAAATGATAAAAATCAATGTGTTTTCATTAGTATTAACTAAAATGTTTCGGATTTTCCGTTTATATTACTGATGGAAGATGTACATGTAAAACCGCTCTAATCCAGCTGAAACAACGATATATGCAATAAAAACAGAACTTCTCCCCTTTTCAATATCTTACTCAGGATTTTAACGAGAAACAAATAGTTGATTGAAAATGAAGTATTTACGGTTAATTTCTAATCAATTATGTGTTTGCATCATTTTAATCGTAGATTTATTGAATTATTAACAATAAACTGAAAATTCACAGAAACGTGGAAAAACAGCAAAATATTGCCCAATTCGATGATATTTTGTTGATATCACATAAAATGAAAAGGGGATCATAAACGTCAAAATATTGCTAAATTCAATGACTTTTAGTACAAAACAAAATGCAAGAAACTTGTTTAAAAATGCAAAATTTGCGAAATTCTGAGATATGAAGGCCAAATCAAATATCGTGAGAAAACATGAAGTAGTATCGAAATATTGATAAAAACGATTATATTTACGTAAAATCACACTACTTGAAAAACGTGAAAAAGTCACTATTTTACCATATTTGAGGATTTTAACTTCAAATTATAGAGCAAGGTTTCGCATTATTTAGATCCAAGAAAAGACATGTGACAATGTTGTTTCCAATACAAATGATAAAAATCAATGTGTTTTCATTATAAATTAACTAAAATGTTCCTGATTTTCCGTTTATATTACAGATGGAAGATGTACACGTAAAACCGCTCTAATCCAGCTGAAACAACGATATATGCAATAAAAACAGAACTTCTCCCCTTTTCAATATCTTACTCAGGATTTTAACGAGAAACAAATAGTTGATTGAAAATGAAGTATTTAAGGTTAATTTCTAATCAATTATGTGTTTGCATCATTTTAATCGTAGATTTATTGAAATATTAAAAATAAACTGAAAATTGACAAAAACGTTGAAAAACAGCAAAATATTGCCTAATTCGGTGATATTTTGTTAATATCACATAAAAGGAAAAGGGGATTGATAAACGTCAAAATATTGGTAAATTCGACGATTTTTAGTACAAAACAAAATGCAAGAAACTTGCTTAAAAATTCAAAATTTGCGAAATTCTGAGATATGAGAGCCAAATCACATATCGTGAGAAAACATGAAATAGTATCGAAATATTGGTAAAAAATGAATATATTTACGTACTATGAAACTACATGAAAAACGTGAAAAAAACAACTATTATACCAAATTTGAGGATTTTAACTTCGAATCATAAGGCGAGGTTTCGTAATATTTAGATCAATGAAAAGACATGTGACAATGTTGTTTTCAATACAAATGATAAAAATCAATGTGTTTTCATTCGAATTAACCTAAATGTTCCAGATTTTCCGTTTATATTACCGATGGAAGATGTACACGTAAAACCGCTCTATTCCAGCTGAAACATCGATATATGCAATAAAAACAGAACGTCTCCCCTTTTCAATATCTTACTCAATATTTTAAAGAGAAACAAATAGTTGATTGAAAATGAAGTATTTAAGGTTATTATGTAATCAATTATGTGTTTGCATAATTTTTATCGAATATTGAATGAATTAATACCAATAAACTGAAAATTAACTAAAACGTGGAAAAACGGCAAAATATTGCCTAATTCGAAGATATTTTGTTTAAATCACATAAAAGGAAAAGGGGATGATAAACGTCAAAATATTGCTAAATTCGATGATTTTTAATACAAAAGAAAATGCAAGAAACTTGCTTATAAATGCAAAATTTGCGAAATTCTAAGATATGAAGGCCAAATCACATATCGTGAGAAAACATGAAGCAGAATCGAAATATTGGTAAAAACGAATATATTTACGAAAATCACACTACATGAAAAACGTGAAAAAGTCACTATTTTACCATATTTGAGGATTTTAACTTTAAATCATTGAGCGAGGTTTCGTATTATTTAGATCCAAGAAAAGACATATGACAATGCGAAACACATTCCAAATGATAAAAATCAATGTGTTTTCATTGGAATTAACTAAAATGTTCGTGATTTTCCGTTTATATTGCCGATGGCAGATGTTAGCGTAAAACCGCTCTAATCCAGCTGAAACGTCGATATATGCAATAAAAATAGAACTTCTCCCATTTTCAATATCTTACTCAGTATTTTAACGAGAAACAAATAGTTGATTGAAAATGAAGTATTTAAGGATAATTTCTAATAAATTATGTGTTTGCATCATTTTTATCGTATATATAATGATATATAAAAATAAACTGAAAATTTTCAAAAACGTGGACAAACAGCAAAATATTGCCTAATTCGATGATATTTTGTTTAAATCACATAAAAGGAAAAGGGGATGATAAACGTCAAAATATTGCTAATTTCGATGATTTTTAGTACAAAACAAAATGCAAGAAACTTGCGTATAAATGCAAAATATGCGAAGTTCTGAGATATGATCGCCAAATCACATATCGTGAGAAAACATGAAGTAGTATCGAAATATTGATATAAAGGAATATATTTACGTAAAATCACGCTACTTGAAAAACGTGAAAAACTCACTATTTTACCATATTTGAGGATTTTAACTTCAAATTATAGAGCAAGGTTTTGTATTATTTAGATCCAAGAAAAGACATATGACAATGTTGTTTCCAATACAAATGATAAAAATTAATGTGTTTTTATTAGAATTAACTAAAATGTTCCTGATTTTCCGTTTATATTACCGATGGAAGATGTACACGTAAAACCGCTCTAATCCGGCTGAAACGTCGATATATGCAACAAAACCAGAACTTCTCCCCTTTTTTAATCATACTCAGTATTTTAAAGAGAAACAAATAGTTGATTGAAAATGAAGTATTTACGGTTAATTTCTAATCAATTATGTGTTTGCATCATTTTAATCGTATATTTATTGAATTATTACCAATAAACTGAAAATTCACAAAAACGTTGAAAAACAGCAAAATATTGCCTAATTCGGTGATATTTTGTTAATATCACATAAAAGGAAAAGGGGATTGATAAACGTCAAAATATTGCTAAATTCGACGATTTTTAGTACAAAACAAAATGCAAGAAACTTGCTTAAAAATTCAAAATTTGCGAAATTCTGAGATATGAGAGCCAAATCACATATCGTGAGAAAACATGAAATAGTATCGAAATATTGGTAAAAAATGAATATATTTACGTACTATGAAACTACATGAAAAACGTGAAAAAAACAACTATTATACCAAATTTGAGGATTTTAACTTCGAATCATAAGGCGAGGTTTCGTAATATTTAGATCAATGAAAAGACATGTGACAATGTTGTTTTCAATACAAATGATAAAAATCAATGTGTTTTCATTCGAATTAACCAAAATGTTCCAGATTTTCCGTTTATATTACCGATGGAAGATGTACACGTAAAACCGCTCTATTCCAGCTGAAACATCGATATATGCAATAAAAACAGAACGTCTCCCCTTTTCAATATCTTACTCAATATTTTAAAGAGAAACAAATAGTTGATTGAAAATGAAGTATTTAAGGTTATTATCTAATCAATTATGTGTTTGCATAATTTTTATCGAATATTGAATGAATTAATACCAATAAACTGAAAATTCACTAAAACGTGGAAAACCGGCAAAATATTGCCTAATTCGAAGATATTTTGTTTAAATCACATAAAAGGAAAAGGGGATGATAAACGTCAAAATATTGCTAAATTCGATGATTTTTAATACAAAAGAAAATGCAAGAAACTTGCTTATAAATGCAAAATTTGCGAAATTCTAAGATATGAAGGCCAAATCACATATCGTGAGAAAACATGAAGCAGAATCGAAATATTGGTAAAAACGAATATATTTACGAAAATCACACTACATGAAAAACGTGAAAAAGTCACTATTTTACCATATTTGAGGATTTTAACTTTAAATCATTGAGCGAGGTTTCGTATTATTTAGATCCAAGAAAAGACATATGACAATGCGAAACACATTCCAAATGATAAAAATCAATGTGTTTTCATTGGAATTAACTAAAATGTTCGTGATTTTCCGTTTATATTGCCGATGGCAGATGTTAGCGTAAAACCGCTCTAATCCAGCTGAAACGTCGATATATGCAATATAAATAGAACTTCTCCCATTTTCAATATCTTACTCAGTATTTTAACGAGAAACAAATAGTTGATTGAAAATGAAGTATTTAAGGATAATTTCTAATAAATTATGTGTTTGCATCATTTTTATCGTATATATAATGATATATAAAAATAAACTGAAAATTTTCAAAAACGTGGACAAACAGCAAAATATTGCCTAATTCGATGATATTTTGTTTAAATCACATAAAAGGAAAAGGGGATGATAAACGTCAAAATATTGCTAATTTCGATGATTTTTAGTACAAAACAAAATGCAAGAAACTTGCGTATAAATGCAAAATATGCGAAGTTTTGAGATATGATCGCCAAATCACATATCGTGAGAAAACATGAAGTAGTATCGAAATATTGATATAAAGGAATATATTTACGTAAAATCACGCTACTTGAAAAACGTGAAAAACTCACTATTTTACCATATTTGAGGATTTTAACTTCAAATTATAGAGCAAGGTTTTGTATTATTTAGATCCAAGAAAAGACATATGACAATGTTGTTTCCAATACAAATGGTAAAAATCAATGTGTTTTTATTAGAATTAACTAAAATGTTCCTGATTTTCCGTTTATATTACCGATGGAAGATGTACACGTAAAACCGCTCTAATCCGGCTGAAACGTCGATATATGCAATAAAACCAGAACTTCTCCCCTTTTTTAATCTTACTCAGTATTTTAAAGAGAAACAAATAGTTGATTGAAAATGAAGTATTTACGGTTAATTTCTAATCAATTATGTGTTTGCATCATTTTAATCGTATGTTTATTGAATTATTACCAATAAACTGAAAATTCACAAAAACGTTGAAAAACAGCAAAATATTGCCTAATTCGATGATATTTTGTTTAAATCACATAAACGTCAAAATATTGCTAATTTCGATGATTTTTAGTCAAAAACAAAATGCAAGAAATTTGCTCACATAAAGGAAAAGGGGATTGATAAACGTCAAAATATTGCTAAATTCGAAGATTTTTAGTTCAAAGCAAAATGCCAGAAACTTGATTAAAAATGCAAAATTTGCGAAATTCTGACATATGAAGGCCAAATCACATATCGTGAGAAAAAGATGAAATAGTATCGAAATATTGGTAAAAAATGAATATATTTACGTACTATCAAACTACATGAAAAACGTGAAAAAAGTCACTATTATACCAAATTTGGGGATTTTAACTTCGAATCATAGAGCGAGGTTTCGTATTATTTCAATCCAAGAAAAGACATATGACAATGTTGTTTCCATTACAAATGATAAAAATCAATGTGTTTTCATTAGTATTTACTAAAATGTTCCGGATTTTCCGTTTATATTACCGATGGAAGATCTACATGTAAAACCGCTCTAATCCAGCTGAAACGTCGATATATGCAATAAAAACAGAACTTCTCCCCTTTTTAATATCTTACTCAGTATTTTAACGAGAAACAAATAGTTGATTGAAAATGAAGTATTTAAGGTTAATTTCTAATCAATTATGTGTTTGCATCATTTTAGTCGTAGATTTATTGAATTATTAACAATAAACTGAAAATTCACAAAAACGTGGAAAAACAGCAAAATATTGCCCAATTCGATGATATTTTGTTGACAATGTTGTTGTCAACAAAATAAAAGGAAAAGGGGATCATAAACGTCAAAATATTGCTAAATTCGATGATTTTTAGTACAAAACAAAATGCAAGAAAACTTCCTTAAAATGCAATATTACGCGAAATTCTGAGATTTGAAGGCCAAATCACATATCGTGATACTATATGAAATAGTATCAAAATATTGGTAAAAAATTAATATATTTACGTAATATCAAAATATATAAAAAACGTGAGAAAGTCACTATTATACCAAATTAGAGGATTTTAACTTCGAATCATAAAGCGAGGTTTCGTAATATTTAGATCCAAGAAAAGACCTATGACAATGTTGTTTCCAATACAAATGATAAAAATCAATGTGTTTTCATTAGTATTAACTAAAATGTTTCGGATTTTCCGTTTATATTACTGATGGAAGATGTACATGTAAAACCGCTCTAATCCAGCTGAAACAACGATATATGCAATAAAAACAGAACTTCTCCCCTTTTCAATATCTTACTCAGGATTTTAACGAGAAACAAATAGTTGATTGAAAATGAAGTATTTACGGTTAATTTCTAATCAATTATGTGTTTGCATCATTTTAATCGTAGATTTATTGAATTATTAACAATAAACAGAAAATTCACAGAAACGTGGAAAAACAGCAAAATATTGCCCAATTCGATGATATTTTGTTGATATCACATAAAAGGAAAAGGGGATCATAAACGTCAAAATATTGCTAAATTCAATGACTTTTAGTACAAAACAAAATGCAAGAAACTTGTTTAAAAATGCAAAATTTGCGAAATTCTGAGATATGAAGGCCAAATCACATATCGTGAGAAAACATGAAGTAGTATCGAAATATTGATAAAAACGATTATATTTACGTAAAATCACACTACTTGAAAAACGTGAAAAAGTCACTATTTTACCATATTTGAGGATTTTAACTTCAAATTATAGAGCAAGGTTTCACATTATTTAGATCCAAGAAAAGACATGTGACAATGTTGTTTCCAATACAAATGATAAAAATCAATGTGTTTTCATTATAAATTAACTAAAATGTTCCTGATTTTCCGTTTATATTACCGATGGAAGATGTACACGTAAAACCGCTCTAATCCGGCTGAAACGTCGATATATGCAATAAAAACAGAACTTCTCCCCTTTTCAATATCTTACTCAGTATTTTAACGAGAAACAAATAGTTGATTGAAAATGAAGTATTTAAGGATAATTTCTAATCAATTATGTGTTTGCATCATTTTAATCGTAGATTTATTGAAATATTAAAAATAAACTGAAAATTGACAAAAACGTTGAAAAACAGCAAAATATTGCCTAATTCGGTGATATTTTGTTAATATCACATAAAAGGAAAAGGGGATTGATAAACGTCAAAATATTGCTAAATTCGACGATTTTTAGTACAAAACAAAATGCAAGAAACTTGCTTAAAAATTCAAAATTTGCGAAATTCTGAGATATGAGAGCCAAATCACATATCGTGAGAAAACATGAAATAGTATCGAAATATTGGTAAAAAATGAATATATTTACGTACTATGAAACTACATGAAAAACGTGAAAAAAACAACTATTATACCAAATTTGAGGATTTTAACTTCGAATCATAAGGCGAGGTTTCGTAATATTTAGATCAATGAAAAGACATGTGACAATGTTGTTTTCAATACAAATGATAAAAATCAATGTGTTTTCATTCGAATTAACCAAAATGTTCCAGATTTTCCGTTTATATTACCGATGGAAGATGTACACGTAAAACCGCTCTATTCCAGCTGAAACATCGATATATGCAATAAAAACAGAACGTCACCCCTTTTCAATATCTTACTCAATATTTTAAAGAGAAACAAATAGTTGATTGAAAATGAAGTATTTAAGGTTATTATCTAATCAATTATGTGTTTGCATAATTTTTATCGAATATTGAATGAATTAATACCAATAAACTGAAAATTCACTAAAACGTGGAAAAACGGCAAAATATTGCCTAATTCGAAGATATTTTGTTTAAATCACATAAAAGGAAAAGGGGATGATAAACGTCAAAATATTGCTAAATTCGATGATTTTTAATACAAAAGAAAATGCAAGAAACTTGCTTATAAATGCAAAATTTGCGAAATTCTAAGATATGAAGGCCAAATCACATATCGTGAGAAAACATGAAGCAGAATCGAAATATTGGTAAAAACGAATATATTTACGAAAATCACACTACATGAAAAACGTGAAAAAGTCACTATTTTACCATATTTGAGGATTTTAACTTTAAATCATTGAGCGAGGTTTCGTATTATTTAGATCCAAGAAAAGACATATGACAATGCGAAACACATTCCAAATGATAAAAATCAATGTGTTTTCATTGGAATTAACTAAAATGTTCGTGATTTTCCGTTTATATTGCCGATGGCAGATGTTAGCGTAAAACCGCTCTAATCCAGCTGAAACGTCGATATATGCAATAAAAATAGAACTTCTCCCATTTTCAATATCTTACTCAGTATTTTAACGAGAAACAAATAGTTGATTGAAAATGAAGTATTTAAGGATAATTTCTAATAAATTATGTGTTTGCATCATTTTTATCGTATATATAATGATATATAAAAATAAACTGAAAATTTTCAAAAACGTGGACAAACAGCAAAATATTGCCTAATTCGATGATATTTTGTTTAAAACACATAAAAGGAAAAGGGGATGATAAACGTCAAAATATTGCTAATTTCGATGATTTTTAGTACAAAACAAAATGCAAGAAACTTGCGTATAAATGCAAAATATGCGAAGTTCTGAGATATGATCGCCAAATCACATATCGTGAGAAAACATGAAGTAGTATCGAAATATTGATATAAAGGAATATATTTACGTAAAATCACGCTACTTGAAAAACGTGAAAAACTCATTATTTTACCATATTTGAGGATTTTAACTTCAAATTATAGAGCAAGGTTTTGTATTATTTAGATCCAAGAAAAGACATATGACAATGTTGTTTCCAATACAAATGATAAAAATTAATGTGTTTTTATTAGAATTAACTAAAATGTTCCTGATTTTCCGTTTATATTACCGATGGAAGATGTACACGTAAAACCGCTCTAATCCGGCTGAAACGTCGATATATGCAATAAAACCAGAACTTCTCCCCTTTTTTAATCTTACTCAGTATTTTAAAGAGAAACAAATAGTTGATTGAAAATGAAGTATTTACGGTTAATTTCTAATCAATTATGTGTTTGCATCATTTTAATCGTATATTTATTGAATTATTACCAATAAACTGAAAATTCACAAAAACGTTGAAAAACAGCAAAATATTGCCTAATTCGGTGATATTTTGTTAATATCACATAAAAGGAAAAGGGGATTGATAAACGTCAAAATATTGCTAAATTCGACGATTTTTAGTACAAAACAAAATGCAAGAAACTTGCTTAAAAATTCAAAATTTGCGAAATTCTGAGATATGAGAGCCAAATCACATATCGTGAGAAAACATGAAATAGTATCGAAATATTGGTAAAAAATGAATATATTTACGTACTATGAAACTACATGAAAAACGTGAAAAAAACAACTATTATACCAAATTTGAGGATTTTAACTTCGAATCATAAGGCGAGGTTTCGTAATATTTAGATCAATGAAAAGACATGTGACAATGTTGTTTTCAATACAAATGATAAAAATCAATGTGTTTTCATTCGAATTAACCAAAATGTTCCAGATTTTCCGTTTATATTACCGATGGAAGATGTACACGTAAAACCGCTCTATTCCAGCTGAAACATCGATACATGCAATAAAAACAGAACGTCTCCCCTTTTCAATATCTTACTCAATATTTTAAAGAGAAACAAATAGTTGATTGAAAATGAAGTATTTAAGGTTATTATCTAATCAATTATGTGTTTGCATAATTTTTATCGAATATTGAATGAATTAATACCAATAAACTGAAAATTCACTAAAACGTGGAAAAACGGCAAAATATTGCCTAATTCGAAGATATTTTGTTTAAATCACATAAAAGGAAAAGGGGATGATAAACGTCAAAATATTGCTAAATTCGATGATTTTTAATACAAAAGAAAATGCAAGAAACTTGCTTATAAATGCAAAATTTGCGAAATTCTAAGATATGAAGGCCAAATCACATATCGTGAGAAAACATGAAGCAGAATCGAAATATTGGTAAAAACGAATATATTTACGAAAATCACACTACATGAAAAACGTGAAAAAGTCACTATTTTACCATATTTGAGGATTTTAACTTTAAATCATTGAGCGAGGTTTCGTATTATTTAGATCCAAGAAAAGACATATGACAATGCGAAACACATTCCAAATGATAAAAATCAATGTGTTTTCATTGGAATTAACTAAAATGTTCGTGATTTTCCGTTTATATTGCCGATGGTAGATGTTAGCGTAAAACCGCTCTAATCCAGCTGAAACGTCGATATATGCAATAAAAATAGAACTTCTCTCATTTTCAATATCTTACTCAGTATTTTAACGAGAAACAAATAGTTGATTGAAAATGAAGTATTTAAGGATAATTTCTAATAAATTATGTGTTTGCATCATTTTTATCGTATATATAATGATATATAAAAATAAACTGAAAATTTTCAAAAACGTGGACAAACAGCAAAATATTGCCTAATTCGATGATATTTTGTTTAAATCACATAAAAGGAAAAGGGGATGATAAACGTCAAAATATTGCTAATTTCGATGATTTTTAGTACAAAACAAAATGCAAGAAACTTGCGTATAAATGCAAAATATGCGAAGTTCTGAGATATGATCGCCAAATCACATATCGTGAGAAAACATGAAGTAGTATCGAAATATTGATATAAAGGAATATATTTACGTAAAATCACGCTACTTGAAAAACGTGAAAAACTCACTATTTTACCATATTTGAGGATTTTAACTTCAAATTATAGAGCAAGGTTTTGTATTATTTAGATCCAAGAAAAGACATATGACAATGTTGTTTCCAATACAAATGATAAAAATTAATGTGTTTTTATTAGAATTAACTAAAATGTTCCTGATTTTCCGTTTATATTACCGATGGAAGATGTACACGTAAAACCGCTCTAATCCGGCTGAAACGTCGATATATGCAATAAAACCAGAACTTCTCCCCTTTTTTAATCTTACTCAGTATTTTAAAGAGAAACAAATAGTTGATTGAAAATGAAGTATTTACGGTTAATTTCTAATCAATTATGTGTTTGCATCATTTTAATCGTATATTTATTGAATTATTACCAATAAACTGAAAATTCACAAAAACGTGGAAAAACAGCAAAATATTGCCTAATTCGATGATATTTTGTTAATATCACATAAAAGGAAAAGGGGATGATAAACGTCAAAATATTGCTAAATTCGATGATTTTTATTAAAAAACAAAATGCAGGAAACTTGTTTAAAAATGCAAAATTTGCGAAATTCTGAGATATGAAGGCCAAATCACATATCGTGAAATACATGTAGTATCGAAATATTGATAAAAATGAATATATTTACGTAAAATCACACTACTTGAAAAACGTGAAAAACTCACTATTTTACCATATTTGAGGATTTTAACTTCAAATTATAGAGGAAGGTTTCGTATTATTTAGATCCAAGAAAAGACATATGACAATGTTGTTTCCAATACGAATGATAAAAATCAATGTGTTTTTATTAGAATTAACTAAAATGTTCCTGATTTTCCGTTTATATTACCGATGGAAGATGTACACGTAAAACCGCCCTAATCCGGCTGAAACGTCGATATATGCAATAAAAACAGAACTTCTCCCCTTTTCAATATCTTACTCAGTATTTTAAAGAGAAACAAATAGTTGATTGAAAATGAAGTATTTAAGGTTAATTTCTAATCAATTATGTGTTTGCATTATTTTAACCGTATATTTATTGAATTATTACCAATAAACTGAAAATTCACAAAAACGTTGAAAAACAGCAAAATATTGCCTAATTCGATGATATTTTGTTTAAATCACATAAACGTCAAAATATTGCTAATTTCGATGATTTTTAGTCAAAAAACAAAATGCAAGAAATTTGCTCACATAAAGGAAAAGGGGATTGATAAACGTCAAAATATTGCTAAATTCGAAGATTTTTAGTTCAAAGCAAAATGCCAGAAACTTGATTAAAAATGCAAAATTTGCGAAATTCTGACATATGAAGGCCAAATCACATATCGTGAGAAAAAGATGAAATAGTATCGAAATATTGGTAAAAAATGAATATATTTACGTACTATCAAACTACATGAAAAACGTGAAAAAAGTCACTATTATACCAAATTTTGGGATTTTAACTTCGAATCATAGAGCGAGGTTTCGTAATATTTCGATCCAAGAAAAGACATATGACAATGTTGTTTCCAATACAAATGATAAAAATCAATGTGTTTTCATTAGTATTAACTAAAATGTTTCGGATTTTCCGTTTATATTACTGATGGAAGATGTACATGTAAAACCGCTCTAATCCAGCTGAAACAACGATATATGCAATAAAAACAGAACTTCTCCCCTTTTCAATATCTTACTCAGGATTTTAACGAGAAACAAATAGTTGATTGAAAATGAAGTATTTACGGTTAATTTCTAATCAATTATGTTTTTGCATCATTTTAATCGTAGATTTATTGAATTATTAACAATAAACTGAAAATTCACAGAAACGTGGAAAAACAGCAAAATATTGCCCAATTCGATGATATTTTGTTGATACCACATAAAAGGAAAAGGGGATCATAAACGTCAAAATATTGCTAAATTCAATGACTTTTAGTACAAAACAAAATGCAAGAAACTTGTTTAAAAATGCAAAATTTGCGAAATTCTGAGATATGAAGGCCAAATCACATATCGTGAGAAAACATGAAGTAGTATCGAAATATTGATAAAAACGATTATATTTACGTAAAATCACACTACTTGAAAAACGTGAAAAAGTCACTATTTTACCATATTCGAGGATTTTAACTTCAAATTATAGAGCAAGGTTTCGCATTATTTAGATCCAAGAAAAGACATGTGACAATGTTGTTTCCAATACAAATGATAAAAATCAATGTGTTTTCATTATAAATTAACTAAAATGTTCCTGATTTTCCGTTTATATTACCGATGGAAGATGTACACGTAAAACCGCTCTAATCCGGCTGAAACGTCGATATATGCAATAAAAACAGAACTTCTCCCCTTTTCAATATCCTACTCAGTATTTTAACGAGCAACAAATAGATGATTGAAAATGAAGTACTTAAGGTTATTATCTAATCAATTATGTGTTTGCATCATTTTTATCGTATATTTAATGAATGATACCAATAAACTGAAAATTTACAAAAACGTGGAAAAACGGCAAAATATTGCCTAATTCGATGATATTTTGTTTAAATCACATAAAGGAAAAGGGGATTGATAAACGTCAAAATATTGCTAAATTCGACGATTTTTAGTACAAAACAAAATGCAAAATATTAGCAATATTTTGACGTTTATCAATCCCCTTTTCCTTTTATGTGATATTAACAAAATATCACCGAATTAGGCAATATTTTGCTGTTTTTCAACGTTTTTGTCAATTTTCAGTTTATTGTTAATAATTCAATAAATCTACGATTAAAATGATGCAAACACATAATTGATTAGAAATTAACCTTAAATACTTCATTTTCAATCAACTATTTGTTTCTCGTTAAAATACTGAGTAAGATATTGAAAAGGGGAGAAGTTCTGTTTTTATTGCATATATCGACGTTTCAGCCGGATTAGAGCGGTTTTACGTGTACATCTCCCATCGGTAATATAAACAGAAAATCAGGAACATTTTAGTTAATTCTAATGAAAACACATTGATTTTTATCATTTGTATTGGAAACAACATTGTCATAGGTCTTTTCTTGGATATAAATAATACGAAACCTCGCTCTATGACTCGAAGTTAAAATCCTCAAATTTGGAATAATAGTGACTTTTTTCACGTTTTTCATGAAGTTTGATATTACGTAAATATATTCATTTTTTACCAATATTTTGATACTATTTCATGTAGTGTCACGATATGTGATTTGTCCTTCAAATCTCAGAATTTCGCATAATATTCCATTTTAAGGAAGTTTTCTTGCACTTTGTTTTGTACTAAAAATCATCGAATTTAGCAATATTTTGACGTTTATCATGCCCCTTTTCCTATGTGATATAAACAAAATATCATCGAATTAGACAATATTTTGCTGTTTTTCCACGTTTTTGTGAATTTTCAGTTTATTGGTATTAATTCAATAAATATGCGATAAAAATGATTCAAACACATAATTGATTAGAAATTCACCTTAAATACTTCATTTTCAATCAACTATTTGTTCCACGTTAAAATATTGAGTAAGATATTTAAAGGGGAGAAGTTCTGTTTTTATTGCATATATCGACGTTTCAGCTGGATTAGAGCGGTTTTACGTGTACATCTTCCATCGGTAATATAAACAGAAAATCTGGAACATTTTAGTTAATTCCAATGAAAACACATTGAATTTTATCATTTGTTTTGGAAACAACATTGTCATATGTCTTTTCATGGATCTAAATATTACGAAACCTCACTTTATGATTCGAAGTCAAAATCCTCAAATTTGGTATAATAGTGACTTTTTTCACGTTTTTCATGTAGTTTCATAGTACGTAAATATATTCATTTTTTACCAATATTTCCATACTATTTTATGTTTTCTCACGATATGTGATTTGGACTTCATATCTCAGAATTTCGCAAATTTTGCATTTTTAAGCAAGTTTCTTGCATTTTGTTTTGTACTAAAATAGGTCGAATTTAGCAATATTTTGACGTTTATCAATCCCCTTTTCCTTTATGTGATTTAAACAAAATATCATCGAATTAGGCAATATTTTGCCGTTTTTCCACGATTTTGTAAATTTTCAGTTTATTGGTATTAATTCAATAAATATACGATAAAAATGATGCAAACATATAATTGATTAGATATTAACCTTAAATACTTCATTTTCAATCTACTATTTGTTTCTCTTTAAAATACTGAGTAAGATATTGAAAAGGGGAGAAGTTCTGTTTTTATTGCATATTTCGATGTTTCAGCCGGATTAGAGCGGGTTTACGTGTACATCTTCCATCGGTAATAAAAACGGAAAATCAGGAACATTTTAGTTAATTCTAATGAAAACATATTGATTTTTATCATTTGTATTGGAAACAACATTGTCATATGTCTATTCATGGATCTATATAAAACGATACCTCGCTTTATGATTCGAAGTTAAAATCCTCAAATTTGGTATAATAGTGACTTTTTTCACGTTTTTTATGAAGTTTGATATTACGTAAATATATTCATTTTTTACCAATATTTTATTACTATTTCATGTAGTATCACGATGTGATTTGCCCTTCAAATCTCAGAATTTTGCATAATATTGCATTTTAAGGAAGTTTTCTTGCATTTTGTTTCGTACTAAAAATGATCGAATTTAGTAATATTTTGACGATTATAATCCCCCTTTTCTTTTATGTGATATAAACAAAATATCATCGAATTAGACAATATTTTGCTGTTTTTCCACGTTTTTGTGAATTTTCAGTTTATTGGTATTAATTCAATAAATATGCGATAAAAATGATTCAAACACATAATTGATTAGAAATTCACCTTAAATACTTCATTTTCAATCAACTATTTGTTCCACGTTAAAATATTGAGTAAGATATTTAAAGGGGAGAAGTTCTGTTTTTATTGCATATATCGACGTTTCAGCTGGATTAGAGGGGTTTTACGTGTACATCTTCCATCGGTAATATAAACAGAAAATCTGGAACATTTTTGTTAATTCCAATGAAAACACATTGAATTTTATCATTTGTTTTGGAAACAACATTGTCATATATCTTTTCATGGATCTAAATATTACGAAACCTCACTTTATGATTCGAAGTCAAAATCCTCAAATTTGGTATAATAGTGACTTTTTTCACGTTTTTCATGTAGTTTCATAGTACGTAAATATATTCATTTTTTACCAATATTTCCATACTATTTTATGTTTTCTCACGATATGTGATTTGGACTTCATATCTCAGAATTTCGCAAATTTTGCATTTTTAAGCAAGTTTCTTGCATTTTGTTTTGTACTAAAATAGGTCGAATTTAGCAATATTTTGACGTTTATCAATCCCCTTTTCCTTTATGTGATTTAAACAAAATATCATCGAATTAGGCAATATTTTGCCGTTTTTCCACGATTTTGTAAATTTTCAGTTTATTGGTATTAATTCAATAAATATACGATAAAAATGATGCAAACATATAATTGATTAGATATTAACCTTAAATACTTCATTTTCAATCAACTATTTGTTTCTCTTTAAAATACTGAGAAAGATATTGAAAAGGGGAGAAGTTCTGTTTTTATTGCATATTTCGACGTTTCAGCCGGATTAGAGCGGGTTTACGTGTACATCTTCCATCGGTAATAAAAACGGAAAATCAGGAACATTTTAGTTAATTCTAATGAAAACATATTGATTTTTATCATTTGTATTGGAAACAACATTGTCATATGTCTATTCATGGATCTATATAAAACGAAACCTCGCTTTATGATTCGAAGTTAAAATCCTCAAATTTGGTATAATAGTGACTTTTTTCACGTTTTTTATGAAGTTTGATATTACGTAAATATATTCATTTTTTACCAATATTTTATTACTATTTCATGTAGTATCACGATGTGATTTGGCCTTCAAATCTCAGAATTTCGCATAATATTGCATTTTAAGGAAGTTTTCTTGCATTTTGTTTCGTACTAAAAATGATCGAATTTAGTAATATTTTGACGTTTATAATCCCCCTTTTCTTTTATGTGATATAAACAAAATATCATCGAATTAGGCAATATTTTGCTGTTTTTCCACGTTTTTGTGAATTTTCAGTTTATTGTTATTAATTCAATAAATATGCGATAAAAATGATGCAAACACATAATTGATTAGAAATTTACATTAAATACTTTATTTTCAATCAACTATTTGTTTCTCGTTAAAATATTGAGTAAGATATTGAAAGGGGAGAAGTTCTGTTTTTATTGCATATATCGACGTTTCAGCTGGAATAGAGCGGTTTTACGTGTACATCTTCCATCGGTAATATAAACGGAAAATCTGGAACATTTTGGTTAATTCGAATGAAAACACATTGATTTTTATCATTTGTATTGAAAACAACATTGTCACATGTCTTTTCATTGATCTAAATATTACGAAACCTCGCCTTATGATTCGAAGTTAAAATCCTCAAATTTGGTATAATAGTTGCTTTTTTCACGTTTTTCATGTAGTTTCATAGTACGTAAATATATTCATTTTTACCAATATTTCGATACTATTTCATGTTTTCTCACGATATGTGATTTGGCTCTCATATCTCAGAATATCGCAAATTTTGAATTTTTAAGCAAGTTTCTTGCATTTTGTTTTGTACTAAAAATCGTCGAATTTAGCAATATTTTGACGTTTATCAATCCCCTTTTCCTTTTATGTGATATTAACAAAATATCACCGAATTAGGCAATATTTTGCTGTTTTTCAACTTTTTTGTCAATTTTCAGTTTATTGTTAATAATTCAATAAATCTACGATTAAAATGATGCAAACACATAAATGATTAGAAATTAACCTTAAATACTTCATTTTCAATCAACTATTTGTTTCTCGTTAAAATACTGAGTAAGATATTGAAAAGGGGAGAAGTTCTGTTTTTATTGCATATATCGACGTTTCAGCCGGATTAGAGCAGTTTTACGTGTGCATCTTCCATCGGTAATATAAACAGAAAATCAGGAACATTTTAGTTAATTCTAATGAAAACACATTGATTTTTATCATTTGTATTGGAAACAACATTGTCATAGGTCTTTTCTTGGATATAAATAATACGAAACCTCGCTCTATGACTCGAAGTTAAAATCCTCAAATTTGGTATAATAGTGACTTTTTTCACGTTTTTCATGAAGTTTGATATTACGTAAATATATTCATTTTTTACCAATATTTTGATACTATTTCATGTAGTGTCACGATATGTGATTTGTCCTTCAAATCTCAGAATTTCGCATAATATTGCATTTTAAGGAAGTTTTCTTGCACTTTGTTTTGTACTAAAAATCATCGAATTTAGCAATATTTTGACGTTTATCATCCTTTTTCCTTTTATGTGATATTAACAAAATATCATCGAATTAGGGAATATTTTGCTGTTTTTCCACGTTTTTGTGAATTTTCAGTTTGTTGTTAATAATTCAATAGATATACGATTAAAATGATGCAAACACATAATTGATTAGAAATTAACCTTAAATACTTCATTTTCAATCAACTATTTGTTTCTCGTTAAAATACTGAGTAAGATATTGAAAAGAGGAGAAGTTCTGTTTTTATTGCATATATCGCCGTTTCAGCTGGATTAGAGCGGTTTTACATGTAGATCTTCCATCGGTAATATAAACGGAAAATCCGGAACATTTTAGTAAATACTAATGAAAACACATTGATTTTTATCATTTGTATTGGAAACAACATTGTCATATGTCTTTTCTTGGATCTAACTATTACGAAACCTCGCTGTATGATTCGAAGTTAAAATCCTCAAATTTGGTATTATAGTGACTTTTTCACGTTTTTTATGTTTTTTGATATTACGTATATATATTCATATTTACTAATATTTTGATACTATTTCATGTAGTATCACGATATGTGATTTGGCCTTCAAATCTCAGAATTTCGTGTAATATTGCATTTTAAGGAAGTTTTCTTGCATTTTGTTTCGTATTAAAAATCATCGAATTTAGTAATATTTTGACGTTTATCATGCCCCTTTTCCTATGTGATATAAACAAAATATCATCGAATTAGACAATATTTTGCTGTTTTTCCACGTTTTTGTGAATTTTCAGTTTATTGGTATTAATTCAATAAATATGCGATAAAAATGATTCAAACACATAATTGATTAGAAATTTACCTTAAATACTTCATTTTCAATCAACTATTTGTTCCACGTTAAAATATTGAGTAAGATATTTAAAGGGGAGAAGTTCTGTTTTTATTGCATATATCGACGTTCCAGCTGGATTAGAGCGGTTTTACGTGTACATCTTCCATCGGTAATATAAACAGAAAATCTGGAACATTTTAGTTAATTCCAATGAAAACACATTGAATTTTATCATTTGTTTTGGAAACAACATTGTCATATGTTTTTTCATGGATCTAAATATTTCGAAACCTCACTTTATGATTCGAAGTCAAAATCCTCAAATTTGATATAATAGTGACTTTTTTCACGTTTTTCATGTAGTTTCATAGTACGTAAATATATTCATTTTTTACCAATATTTCCATACTATTTTATGTTTTCTCACGATATGTGATTTGGACTTCATATCTCAGAATTTCGCAAATTTTGCATTTTTAAGCAAGTTTCTTGCATTTTGTTTTGTACTAAAATAGGTCGAATTTAGCAATATTTTGACGTTTATCAATCCCCTTTTCCTTTATGTGATTTAAACAAAATATCATCGAATTAGGCAATATTTTGCCGTTTTTCCACGATTTTGTAAATTTTCAGTTTATTGGTATTAATTCAATAAATATACGATAAAAATGATGCAAACATATAATTGATTAGATATTAACCTTAAATACTTCATTTTCAATCAACTATTTGTTTCTCTTTAAAATACTGAGTAAGATATTGAAAAGGGGAGAAGTTCTGTTTTTATTGCATATTTCGACGTTTCAGCCGGATTAGAGCGGGTTTACGTGTACATCTTCCATCGGTAATAAAAACGGAAAATCAGGAACATTTTAGTTAATTCTAATGAAAACATATTGATTTTTATCATTTGTATTGGAAACAACATTGTCATATGTCTATTCATGGATCTATATAAAACGATACCTCGCTTTATGATTCGAAGTTAAAATCCTCAAATTTGGTATAATAGTGACTTTTTTCACGTTTTTTATGAAGTTTGATATTACGTAAATATATTCATTTTTTACCAATATTTTATTACTATTTCATGTAGTATCACGATGTGATTTGGCCTTCAAATCTCAGAATTTCGCATAATATTGCATTTTAAGGAAGTTTTCTTGCATTTTGTTTCGTACTAAAAATGATCGAATTTAGTAATATTTTGACGTTTATAATCCCCCTTTTCTTTTATGTGATACAAACAAAATATCATCGAATTAGACAATATTTTGCTGTTTTTCCACGTTTTTGTGAATTTTCAGTTTATTGGTAATAATTCAATAAATATGCGATAAAAATGATTCAAACACATAATTGATTAGAAATTCACCTTAAATACTTCATTTTCAATCAACCATTTGTTCCACGTTAAAATATTGAGTAAGATATTTAAAGGGGAGAAGTTCTGTTTTTATTGCATATATCGACGTTTCAGCTGGATTAGAGCGGTTTTACGTGTACATCTTCCATCGGTAATATAAACAGAAAATCTGGAACATTTTAGTTAATTCGAATGAAAACACATTGAATTTTATCATTTGTTTTGGAAACAACATTGTCATATGTCTTTTCATGGATCTAAATATTACGAAACCTCACTTTATAATTCGAAGTCAAAATCCTCAAATTTGGTATAATAGTGACTTATTTCACGTTTTTCATGTAGTTTCATAGTACGTAAATATATTCATTTTTTACCAATATTTCCATACTATTTTATGTTTTCTCACGATATGTGATTTGGACTTCATATCTCAGAATTTCGCAAATTTTGCATTTTTAAGCAAGTTTCTTGCATTTTGTTTTGTACTAAAATAGGTCGAATTTAGCAATATTTTGACGTTTATCAATCCCCTTTTACTTTATGTGATTTAAACAAAATATCATCGAATTAGGCAATATTTTGCCGTTTTTCCACGATTTTGTAAATTTTCAGTTTATTGGTATTAATTCAATAAATATACGATAAAAATGATGCAAACATATAATTGATTAGATATTAACCTTAAATACTTCATTTTCAATCAACTATTTGTTTCTCTTTAAAATACTGAGAAAGATATTGAAAAGGGGAGAAGTTCTGTTTTTATTGCATATTTCGACGTTTCAGCCGGATTAGAGCGGGTTTACGTGTACATCTTCCATCGGTAATAAAAACGGAAAATCAGGAACATTTTAGTTAATTCTAATGAAAACATATTGATTTTTATCATTTGTATTGGAAACAACATTGTCATATGTCTATTCATGGATCTATATAAAACGAAACCTCGCTTTATGATTCGAAGTTAAAATCCTCAAATTTGGTATAATAGTGACTTTTTTCACGTTTTTTATGAAGTTTGATATTACGTAAATATATTCATTTTTTACCAATATTTTATTACTATTTCATGTAGTATCACGATGTGATTTGGCCTTCAAATCTCAGAATTTCGCATAATATTGCATTTTAAGGAAGTTTTCTTGCATTTTGTTTCGTACTAAAAATGATCGAATTTAGTAATATTTTGACGTTTATAATCCCCCTTTTCTTTTATGTGATATAAACAAAATATCATCGAATTAGGCAATATTTTGCTGTTTTTCCACGTTTTTGTGAATTTTCAGTTTATTGTTATTAATTCAATATATATGCGATAAAAATGATGTAAACACATAATTGATTAGAAATTTACTTTAAATACTTTATTTTCAATCAACTATTTGTTTCTCGTTAAAATATTGAGTAAGATATTGAAAGGGGAGAAGTTCTGTTTTTATTGCATATATCGACGTTTCAGCTGGAATAGAGCGGTTTTACGTGTACATCTTCCATCGGTAATATAAACGGAAAATCTGGAACATTTTGGTTAATTCGAATGAAAACACATTGATTTTTATCATTTGTATTGAAAACAACATTGTCACATGTCTTTTCATTGATCTAAATATTACGAAACCTCGCCTTATGATTCGAAGTTAAAATCCTCAAATTTGGTATAATAGTTGCTTTTTTCACGTTTTTCATGTAGTTTCATAGTACGTAAATATATTCATTGTTTACCAATATTTCGATACTATTTAATGTTTTCTCACGATATGTGATTTGGCTCTCATATCTCAGAATTTCGCAAATTTTGAATTTTTAAGCAAGTTTCTTGCATTTTGTTTTGTACTAAAAATCGTCGAATTTAGCAATATTTTGACGTTTATCAATCCCCTTTTCCTTTTATGTGATATTAACAAAATATCACCGAATTAGGCAATATTTTGCTGTTTTCAACGTTTTTGTCAATTTTCAGTTTATTGTTAATAATTCAATAAATCTACGATTAAAATGATGCAAACACATAATTGATTAGAAATTAACCTTAAATACTTCATTTTCAATCAACTATTTGTTTCTCGTTAAAATACTGAGTAAGATATTGAAAAGGGGAGAAGTTCTGTTTTTATTGCATATATCGACGTTTCAGCCGGATTAGAGCGGTTTTACGTGTACATCTTCCATCGGTAATATAAACAGAAAATCAGGAACATTTTAGTTAATTCTAATGAAAACACATTGATTTTTATCATTTGTATTGGAAACAACATTGTCATAGGTCTTTTCTTGGATGTAAATAATACGAAACCTCGCTCTATGACTCGAAGTTAAAATCCTCAAATTTGGTATAATAGTGAATTTTTTCACGTTTTTCATGAAGTTTGATATTACGTAAATATATTCATTTTTTACCAATATTTTGATACTATTTCATGTAGTGTCACGATATGTGATTTGTCCTTCAAATCTCAGAATTTCGCATAATATTGCATTTTAAGGAAGTTTTCTTGCACTTTGTTTTGTACTAAAAATCATCGAATTTAGCAATATTTTGACGTTTATCATCCTTTTTCCTTTTATGTGATATTAACAAAATATCATCGAATTAGGGAATATTTTGCTGTTTTTCCACTTTTTTGTGAATTTTCAGTTTATTGTTAATAATTCAATAGATATACGATTAAAATGATGCAAACACATAATTGATTAGATATTAACCTTAAATACTTCATTTTCAATCAACTATTTGTTTCTCGTTAAAATACTGAGTAAGATATTGAAAAGAGGAGAAGTTCTGTTTTTATTGCATATATCGCCGTTTCAACTGGATTAGAGCGGTTTTACATGTAGATCTTCCATCGGTAATATAAACGGAAAATCTGGAACATTTTGGTTAATTCGAATGAAAACACATTGATTTTTATCATTTGTATTGAAAACAACATTGTCACATGTCTTTTCATTGATCTAAATATTACGAAACCTCGCCTTATGATTCGAAGTTAAAATCCTCAAATTTGGTATAATAGTTTCTTTTTTCACGTTTTTCATGTAGTTTCATAGTACGTAAATATATTCATTTTTTACCAATATTTCGATACTATTTAATGTTTTCTCACGATATGTGATTTGGCTCTCATATCTCAGAATTTCGCAAATTTTGAATTTTTAAGCAAGTTTCTTGCATTTTGTTTTGTACTAAAAATCGTCGAATTTAGCAATATTTTGACGTTTATCAATCCCCTTTTCCTTTTATGTGATATTAACAAAATATCACCGAATTAGGCAATATTTTGCTGTTTTCAACGTTTTTGTCAATTTTCAGTTTATTGTTAATAATTCAATAAATCTACGATTAAAATGATGCAAACACATAATTGATTAGAAATTAACCTTAAATACTTCATTTTCAATCAACTATTTGTTTCTCGTTAAAATACTGAGTAAGATATTGAAAAGGGGAGAAGTTCTGTTTTTATTGCATATATCGACGTTTCAGCCGGATTAGAGCGGTTTTACGTGTACATCTTCCATCGGTAATATAAACAGAAAATCAGGAACATTTTAGTTAATTCTAATGAAAACACATTGATTTTTATCATTTGTATTGGAAACAACATTGTCATAGGTCTTTTCTTGGATATAAATAATACGAAACCTCGCTCTATGACTCGAAGTTAAAATCCTCAAATTTGGTATTATAGTGACTTTTTCACGTTTTTTATGTTTTTTGATATTACGTATATATATTCATATTTACTAATATATTGATACTATTTCATGTAGTATCACGATATGTGATTTGGCCTTCAAATCTCAGAATTTCGTGTAATATTGCATTTTAAGGAAGTTTTCTTGCATTTTGTTTCGTATTAAAAATCATCGAATTTAGTAATATTTTGACGTTTATCATGCCCCTTTTCCTATGTGATATAAACAAAATATCATCGAATTAGACAATATTTTGCTGTTTTTCCACGTTTTTGTGAATTTTCAGTTTATTGGTATTAATTCAATAAATAAGCGATAAAAATGATTCAAACACATAATTGATTAGAAATTCACCTTAAATACTTCATTTTCAATCAACTATTTGTTTCACGTTAAAATATTGAGTAAGATATTTAAAGGGGAGAAGTTCTGTTTTTATTGCATATATCGACGTTTCAGCTGGATTAGAGCGGTTTTACGTGTACATCTTCCATCGGTAATATAAACAGAAAATCTGGAACATTTTAGTTAATTCCAATGAAAACACATTGAATTTTATCATTTGTTTTGGAAACAACATTGTCATATGTCTTTTCATGGATCTAAATATTACGAAACCTCACTTTATGATTCGAAGTCAAAATCCTCAAATTTAGTATAATAGTGACTTTTTTCACGTTTTTCATGTAGTTTCATAGTACGTAAATATATTCATTTTTTACCAATATTTCGATACTATTTCATGTTTTCTCACGATATGTGATTTGGCTCTCATATCTCAGAATTTCGCAAATTTTGAATTTTTAAGCAAGTTTCTTGCATTTTGTTTTGTACTAAAAATCGTAGAATTTAGCAATATTTTGACGTTTATCAATCCCCTTTTCCTTTTATGTGATATTAACAAAATATCACCGAATTAGGCAATATTTTGCTGTTTTTCAACGTTTTTGTCAATTATCAGTTTATTGTTAATAATTCAATAAATCTACGATTAAAATGATGCAAACACATAATTGATTAGAAATTAACCTTATATACTTCATTTTCAATCAACTATTTGTTTCTCGTTAAAATACTGAGTAAGATATTGAAAAGGGGAGAAGTTCTGTTTTTATTGCATATATCGACGTTTCAGCCGGATTAGAGCGGTTTTACGTGTACATCTTCCATCGGTAATATAAACAGAAAATCAGGAACATTTTAGTTAATACTAATGAAAACACATTGATTTTTATCATTTGTATTGGAAACAACATTGTCATAGGTCTTTTCTTGGATATAAATAATACGAAACCTCGCTCTATGACTCGAAGTTAAAATCCTCAAATTTGGTATAATAGTGATTTTTTTCACGTTTTTCATGAAGTTTGATATTACGTAAATATATTCATTTTTTACCAATATTTTGATACTATTTCATGTAGTGTCACGATATGTGATTTGTCCTTCAAATCTCAGAATTTCGCATAATATTGCATTTTAAGAAAGTTTTCTTGCACTTTGTTTTGTACTAAAAATCATCGAATTTAGCAATATTTTGACGTTTATCATCCTTTTTCCTTTTATGTGATATTAACAAAATATCATCGAATTAGGGAATATTTTGCTGTTTTTCCACGTTTTTGTGAATTTTCAGTTTATTGTTAATAATTCAATAGATATACGATTAAAATGATGCAAACACATAATTGATTAGAAATTAACCTTAAATACTTCATTTTCAATCAACTGTTTGTTTCTCGTTAAAATACTGAGTAAGATATTGAAAAGAGGAGAAGTTCTGTTTTTATTGCATATATCGCCGTTTCAGCTGGATTAGAGCGGTTTTACATGTAGATCTTCCATCGGTAATATACACGGAAAATCCGGAACATTTTAGTAAATACTAATGAAAACACATTGATTTTTATCATTTGTATTGGAAACAACATTGTCATATGTCTTTTCTTGGATCTAACTATTACGAAACCTCGCTGTATGATTCGAAGTTAAAATCCTCAAATTTGGTATTATAGTGACTTTTTCACGTTTTTTATGTTTTTTGATATTACGTATATATATTCATATTTACTAATATTTTGATACTATTTCATGTAGTATCACGATATGTGATTTGGCCTTCAAATCTCAGAATTTCGTGTATTATTGCATTTTAAGGAAGTTTTCTTGCATTTTGTTTCGTATTAAAAATCATCGAATTTAGTAATATTTTGACGTTTATCATGCCCCTTTTCCTATGTGATATAAACAAAATATCATCGAATTAGACAATATTTTGCTGTTTTTCCACGTTTTTGTGAATTTTCAGTTTATTGGTATTAATTCAATAAATATGCGATAAAAATGATTCAAACACATAATTGATTAGAAATTCACCTTAAATACTTCATTTTCAATCAACTATTTGTTCCACGTTAAAATATTGAGTAAGATATTTAAAGGGGAGAAGTTCTGTTTTTATTGCATATATCGACGTTTCAGCTGGATTAGAGCGGTTTTACGTGTACATCTTCCGTCGGTAATATAAACAGAAAATCTGGAACATTTTAGTTAATTCCAATGAAAACACATTGAATTTTATCATTTGTTTTGGAAACAACATTGTCATATGTCTTTTCATGGATCTAAATATTACGAAACCTCACTTTATGATTCGAAGTCAAAATCCTCAAATTTGGTATAATAGTGACTTTTTTCACGTTTTTCATGTAGTTTCATAGTACGTAAATATATTCATTTTTTACCAATATTTCCATACTATTTTATGTTTTCTCACGATATGTGATTTGGACTTCATATCTCAGAATTTCGCAAATTTTGCATTTTTAAGCAAGTTTCTTGCATTTTGTTTTGTACTAAAATAGGTCGAATTTAGCAATATTTTGACGTTTATAATCCCCCTTTTCTTTTATGTGATATAAACAAAATATCATTGAATTAGGCAATATTTTGCTGTTTTTCTACGTTTTTGTGAATTTTCAGTTTATTGTTATTAATTCAATAAATATGCGATAAAAATGATGTAAACACATAATTGATTAGAAATTTACTTTAAATACTTTATTTTCAATCAACTATTTGTTTCTCGTTAAAATATTGAGTAAGATATTGAAAGGGGAGAAGTTCTGTTTTTATTGCATATATCGACGTTTCAGCTGGAATAGAGCGGTTTTACGTGTACATCTTCCATCGGTAATATAAACGGAAAATCTGGAACATTTTGGTTAATTCGAATGAAAACACATTGATTTTTATCATTTGTATTGAAAACAACATTGTCACATGTCTTTTCATTATCTAAATATTACGAAACCTCGCCTTATGATTCGAAGTTAAAATCCTCAAATTTGGTATAATAGTTGCTTTTTTCACGTTTTTCATGTAGTTTCATAGTACGTAAATATATTCATTTTTTTACCAATATTTCGATACTATTTAATGTTTTCTCACGATATGTGAATTGGCTCTCATATCTCAGAATTTCGCAAATTTTGAATTTTTAAGCAAGTTTCTTGCATTTTGTTTTGTACTAAAAATCGTCGAATTTAGCAATATTTTGACGTTTATCAATCCCCTTTTCCTTTTATGTGATATTAACAAAATATCACCGAATTAGGCAATATTTTGCTGTTTTTTAACGTTTTTGTCAATTTTCAGTTTATTGTTAATAATTCAATAAATCTACGATTAAAATGATGCAAACACATAATTGATTAGAAATTAACCTTAAATACTTCATTTTCAATCAACTATTTGTTTCTCGTTAAAATACTGAGTAAGATATTGAAAAGGGGAGAAGTTCTGTTTTTATTGCATATATCGCCGTTTCAGCTTGATTAGAGCGGTTTTACATGTAGATCTTCCATCGGTAATATAAACGGAAAATCCGGAACATTTTAGTAAATACTAATGAAAACACATTGATTTTTATCATTTGTATTGGAAACAACATTGTCATATGTCTTTTCTTGGATCTAACTATTACGAAACCTCGCTGTATGATTCGAAGTTAAAATCCTCAAATTTGGTATTATAGTGACTTTTTCACGTTTTTTATGTTTTTTGATATTACGTATATATATTCATATTTACTAATATTTTGATACTATTTCATGTAGTATCACGATATGTGATTTGGCCTTCAAATCTCAGAATTTCGTGTAATATTGCATTTTAAGGAAGTTTTCTTGCATTTTGTTTCGTATTAAAAATCATCGAATTTAGTAATATTTTGACGTTTATCATGCCCCTTTTCCTATGTGATATAAACAAAATATCATCGAATTAAACAATATTTTGCTGTTTTTCCACGTTTTTGTGAATTTTCAGTTTATTGGTATTAATTCAATAAATATGCGATAAAAATGATTCAAACATATTATTAATTAGAAATTCACCTTAAATACTTCATTTTCAATCAACTATTTGTTCCACGTGAAAATATTGAGTAAGATATTTAAAGGGGAGAAGTTCTGTTTTTATTGCATATATCGACGTTTCAGCTGGATTAGAGCGGTTTTACGTGTACATCTTCCTTCGGTAATATAAACAGAAAATCTGGAACATTTTAGTTAATTAAAATGAAAACACATTGAATTTTATCATTTGTTTTGGAAACAACATTGTCATATGTCTTTTCATGGATCTAAATATTACGAAACCTCACTTTATGATTCGAAGTCAAAATCCTCAAATTTGGTATAATAGTGACTTTTTTCACGTTTTTCATGTAGTTTCATAGTACGTAAATATATTCATTTTTTACCAATATTTCCATACTATTTTATGTTTTCTCACGATATGTGATTTGGACTTCATATCTCAGAATTTCGCAAATTTTGCATTTTTAAGCAAGTTTCTTGCATTTTGTTTTGTACTAAAATAGGTCGAATTTAGCAATATTTTGACGTTTATCAATCCCCTTTTCTTTAATGTGATTTAAACAAAATATCATCGAATTAGGCAATATTTTGCCGTTTTTCCACGATTTTGTAAATTTTCAGTTTATTGGTATTAATTCAATAAATATACGATAAAAATGATGCAAACATATAATTGATTAGATATTAACCTTAAATACTTCATTTTCAATCAACTATTTGTTTCTCATTAAAATACTGAGTAAGATATTGAAAAGGGGAGAAGTTCTGTTTTTATTGCATATTTCGACGTTTCAGCCGGATTAGAGCGGGTTTACGTGTACATCTTCCATCGGTAATAAAAACGGAAAATCAGGAACATTTTAGTTAATTCTAATGAAAACACATTGATTTTTATCATTTGTATTGGAAACAAGATTGTCATATGTCTTTTCTTGGATCTAAATAATACGAAACCTTGCTCTATAATTTGAAGTTAAAATCCTCATTTATGGTAAAATAGTGACTTTTTCACGTTTTTCAAGTAGTGTGATTTTAGGTAAATATATTCCTTTTTATCAATATTTCGATACTACTTCATGTTTTCTCACGATATGTGATTTGGCCCTCATATCTCTGAATTTCGCAAATTTTGCATTTTTACGCAAGTTTCTTGCATTTTGTTTTGTACTAAAAATCATCGAAATTAGCAATATTTTGACGTTTATCATCCCCTTTTCCTTTATGTGATTTAAACAAAATATCATCGAATTAGGCAATATTTTGCTGTTTTTCCACGTTTTTGTTAATTTTCAGTTTATTCTTATTAATTCATTATATATACGATAAAAATGATGCAAACACATAATTGATTAGAAATTAACCTTAAATACTTCATTTTCAATCAACTATTTGTTTCTCGTTAAAATACTGAGTAAGATATTGAAAAGGGGAGAAGTTCTGTTTTTATTGCATATATCGACGTTTCAGCCGGATTAGAGCGGTTTTACGTGTACATCTTCTATCGGTAATATAAACGGAAAATCACGAACATTTTAGTTAATTCGAATGAAAACACATTGATTTTTATAATTTGAATTGGAATGATAAAATGTGTTTCGCATTGTCATATGTCTTTTCTTGGATCTAAATAATACGAAACCTTGCTCTATAATTCGAAGTTAAAATCCTCATATATGGTAAAATAGTGACTTTTTCACGTTTTTCATGTAGTGTTATTTTACGTAAATTTATTAGTTTTTACCAATATTTCGATTCTGCCTCATGTTTTCTCACGATATGTGGTTTGGCCTTCATATCTCAGAATTTCGCAAATTTTGAATTTTTAAGCAAGTTTCTTGCATTTTGTTTTGTACTAAAAATCGTCGAATTGAGCAATATTTTGACGTTTATCAATCCCCTTTTCCTTTATGTGATTTAAACAAAATATCATCGAATTAGGCAATATTTTGCCGTTTTTCCACGATTTTGTAAATTTTCAGTTTATTGATATTAATTCATTAAATATACGATAAAAATGATGCAAACACATAATTGATTAGATAATAACAATAAATACTTCATTTTCAATCATCTATTTGTTTCTCGTTAAAATACTGAGTAAGATATTGAAAAAGGGAGAAGTTCTGTTTTTATTGCATATATCGACGTTTGAGCCGGATTAGAGCGGTTTTACGTGTACATCTTCCATCGGTAATATAAACGGAAAATCAGAAACAATTTAGTTAATTCTAATGAAGTTACATTGATTTTTATCATTTGTATTGGAAACAACATTGTCATATGTCTTTTCTTGGATCTAAATATTACGAAACCTCGCTTTATGATTCGAATTTAAAATCATCAAATTTGGTATAATAGTGGCTTTTTTAACGTTTTTCATGTAGTTTGATAGTACGTAAATATATTCATTTTATACCAATATTTCGATACAATATCATGTTTTCTCACGATATGTGATTTGGCCTTCATATCTCAGAATTTCGCAAATTTTGCATTTTTAAGCAAGTTTCTTCCATTTTGTTTTGTACTAAAAATCGTCGAATTTAGCAATATTTTGACGTTTATCAATCCCTTTTTCCTTTATATGATTTAAACAAAATATCATCGAATTAGGCAATATTTTGCCGTTTTTCCACGTTTTTGTAAATTTTCAGTTCATTGGTATTAATTCATTAAATATACGATAAAAATGATGCAAACACATAATTGATTGGATAATAACATTTTCAATCATCTATTTGTTTCTCGTTAAAATACTGAGTAAGATATTGAAAAAGGGAGAAGTTCTGTCTTTATTGCATATATCGACGTTTCAGCCGGATTAGAGCGGTTTTACGTGTACATCTTCCATCGGTAATATAAACGGAAAATCAGGAACATTTTAGTTAATTTATAAAGAAAACACATTGATTTTTATCATTTGTATTGGAAACAACATTGTCATGTCTTTTCTTGGATCTAAATAATACGAAACCTTGCTCTGTAATTTAAAGTTAAAATCCTCATATATGGTAAAATAGTGACTTTTTCACGTTTTTCATATAGTGTGATTTTACGTAAATATATTCGTTTTTACCAATATTTCGATACTAATTCATGTTTTCGCACGATATGTGATTTAGCCTTCAAATCTCAGAATTTCGCATAATAATGCATTTTAAGGAAGTTTTCTTGCATTTTCTTCCGTACTAAAAATCGTCAAATTTAGTAATATTTTGACGTTTATCATCCCCCTTTTCCTATATGTGATATAAACAAAATATCGAATTAGGCAATATTTTGCTGTTTTTCCACGTTTTTGTGAATTTTCAGTTTATTGTTAATAATTCAATAAATATACGATTAAAATGATGCAAACACATAATTGATTAGAAATTAACCTTAAATACTTCAATTTCAATCAACTATTTGTTTCTCTTTAAAATACTGAGTAAGATATTGAAAAGAGGAGAAGTTCTGTTTTTATTGCATATATCGACGTTTCAGCCGGATTAGAGCGGTTTTACGTGTACATCTTCCATCGGTAATATAAACGGAAAATCAGGAACATTTTAGATAATTCTAATAAAAACACATTGATTTTTATCATTTGTATTGGAAACAACATTGTCATGTCTTTTCTTGGATCTAAATAATACGAAACCATGCTCTATAATTTGAAGTTAAAATCCTCAAATATGGTAAAATAGTGACTTTTTCACGTTTTTCATGTAGTGTGATTTTCGTAAATATATTCGTTTTTACCAATATTTCGATACTATTTCATGTTTTCTCACGATATGTGATTTGGCCTTCATATCTCAGAATTTCGCATATTTAGCATTTTTAAGCAAGTTTCTTGCATTTTGTTTTGTACTAAAAATCGTCGAATTTAGCAATATTTTGACGTTTATCAATCTCCTTTTCCTTTATGTGATTTAAACAAAATATCATCGAATTAGGCAATATTTTGCCGTTTTTCTACGATTTTGTAAATTTTCAGTTTATTGGTATTAATTCAATAAATATACGATAAAAATGATGCAAACACATAATTGATTAGAAATTAACCTTAAATACTTAATTTTCAATCAATGCTCTATAATTTGAAGTTGAAATCCTCAAATATGGTAAAATAGTGACTTTCTCACGTTTTTTAAGTAGTGTGATTTTACGTAAATATATTCCTTTTAATCAATATTTCGATACTACTTCATGTTTTCTCACGATATGTGATTTGGCCCTCATATCTCAGAATTTCGCAAATATTGCATTTTTACGCAAGTTTCTTGCATTTTGTTTTGTACTAAAAATCGTCGAAATTAGCAATATTTTGACGTTTATCATCCCCTTTTCTTTTATGTGATTTAAACAAAATATCATCGAATTAGGCAATATTTTGCTGTTTTTCCACGTTTTTGTGAATTTTCAGTTTATTCTTATTAATTCATTATACATACGATACAAATGATGCAAACACATAATTGATTAAAAATTAACCTTAAATACTTCATTTTCAATCAACTATTAGTTTCTCGTTAAAATACTGAGTAATATATTGAAAAGGGGATAAGTTCTGTTTTTATTGCAAATATCGATGTTTCAGCCGGAATAGAGCGGTTTTACGTGTACATCTTCCATCGGTAATATAAACGGAAAATCAGGAACAATTTAGTTAATTCTAATAAAATTACATTGATTTTTATCATTTGTATTGGAAACAACATTGTCATATGTCTTTTCTTGGATCTAAATATTACGAAACCTCGCTTTATGATTCGAAGTTAAAATCCTCAAATTTGGTATAATAGTGATTTTTTTCACGTTTTTCATGTAGTTTGATAGTACGTAAATATATTCATTTTTTACCAATATTTCGATACTATTTCATGTTTTCTAACGATACGTGATTTGGCCTTCATATCTCAGAATTTCGCAAATTTTGCATTTTTAAGCAAGTTTCTTGCATTTAGTTTTGTACTAAATTAGGTCGAATTTAGCAATATTTTTACGTTTATCAATCCCCTTTTCCTTTATGTGATTTTAACAAAATATCATCGAATTAGGCAATATTTTGCCGTTTTTCCACGATTATGTAAATTTTCAGTTCATTGGTATTAATTCATTAAACATACGAAAAAATGATGCAAACACATAATTGATTAGATAATAACCTTAAATACTTCATTTACAATCATCTATTAGTTTCTCGTCTAAAATACTGAGTAAGATATTGAAAAGGGGATAAGTTCTGTTTTTATTGCATATATCGACGTTTCAGCCGGAATAGAGCGGTTTTACGTGTACATCTTCTATCGGTAATATAAACGGAAAATCAGGAGCAATTTAGTTAATTCTAATGAAATTACATTGATTTTTATCATTTGTATTGGAAACAACATTGTCATATGTCTTTTCTTGGATCTAAATATTACGAAACCTCGCTTTATGATTCGAAGTTAAAATCCTCAAATTTGGTATAATAGTGATTTTTTTCACGTTTTTCATGTAGTTTGATAGTACGTAAATATATTCATTTTTTACCAATATTTCGATACTATTTCATGTTTTCTAACGATACGTGATTTGGCCTTCATATCTCAGAATTTCGCAAATTTTGCATTTTTAAGCAAGTTTCTTGCATTTAGTTTTGTACTAAATTAGGTCGAATTTAGCAATATTTTTACGTTTATCAATCCCCTTTTCCTTTATGTGATTTTAACAAAATATCATCGAATTAGGCAATATTTTGCCGTTTTTCCACGATTATGTAAATTTTCAGTTCATTGGTATTAATTCATTAAACATACGAAAAAATGATGCAAACACATAATTGATTAGATAATAACCTTAAATACTTCATTTACAATCATCTATTAGTTTCTCGTTAAAATACTGAGTAAGATATTGAAAAGGGGATAAGTTCTGTTTTTATTGCATATATCGACGTTTCAGCCGGAATAGAGCGGTTTTACGTGTACATCTTCTATCGGTAATATAAACGGAAAATCAGGAGCAATTTAGTTAATTCTAATGAAATTACATTGATTTTTATCATTTGTATTGGAAACAACATTGTCATATGTCTTTTCTTGGATCTAAATATTACGAAACCTCGCTTTATGATTCGAAGTTAAAATCCTAAAATTTGGTATAATAGTGACTTTTTTTACGTTTTTCATGTAGTTTGATAGTACGTAAATATATTCATTTTTTACCAATATTTCGATACTATTTCATGTTTTCTCACGATATGTGATTTGGCCTTCATATCTCAGAATTTCGCAAATTTTGCATTTTTAATCAAGTTTCTTCCATTTTGTTTTTTACTAAAAATCATCGAATTTAGCAATATTTTGACGTTTATCATCCCCTTTTCCTTTTATGTGATATTAACAAAATATCATCGAATTAGGCAATATTTTGCTGTTTTTCCACGGTTTTGTGAATTTTCAGTTTATTGTTATTAATTCAATAAATATGCGATGAAAATGATGCAAACACATAATTGATTAGATATTTACCTTAAATACTTTATTTTCTATCAACTATTTGTTTCTCGTTAAAATATTGAGTAAGATATTGAAAGGGGAGACGTTCTGTTTTTATTGCATATATCGACGTTCCAGCTGGAATAGAGCGGTTTTACGTGTACATCTTCCATCGGTAATATAAACGGAAAATCTGGAACATTTTGGTTATTTCGAATGAAAACACATTGATTTTTATCATTTGTATTGAAAACAACATTGTCACATGTCTTTTCATGGATCTAAATATTACGAAACCTCGCCTTATGATTCGAAGTTAAAATCCTCAAATTTGGTATAATAGTGACTTTTTTCACGTTTTTCATGTAGTTTCATAGTACGTAAATATATTCATTTTTTACCAATATTTCGATACTATTTTATGTTTTCTCACGATATGTGATTTGCCCTTCATATCCCAGAATTTTGCAAATTTTGAATTTTTAAGCAAGTTTCTTGCATTTTGTTTTGTACTAAAAACCGTCGGATTTAGCAATATTTTGACGTTTATCAATCCCCTTTTCCTTTATGTGATTTAAACAAAATATCATCGAATTAGGCAATATTTTGCCGTTTTTCCACGTTTTGTAAATTTTCAGTTCATTGGTAACATTCATTAAATATACGACAAAATGATGCAAACACATAATTGATTAGACAATAACCTTAAGTACTTCATTTTCAATCATCTATTTGTTTCTCGTTAAAATACTTAGTAAGATATTGAAAAGGGGAGAAGTTCTGTTTTTATTGCATATATCGACGTTTCAGCCGGATTAGAGCGGTTTTACGTATACATCTTCCATCGGTAATATAAACGGAAAATCAGGAACATTTTAGTTATTTTATAATGAAAACACATTGATTTTTATCATTTGTATTGGAAACAACATTGTCATATGTCTTTTCTTGGATCTAAATAATACGAAACCTTGCTCTATAATTTGAAGTTAAAATCCTCAAATATGGTAAAATAGTGACTTTTTCACGTTTTTCAGGTAGTGTGATTTTACGTAAATATAATCGTTATTATCAATATTTTAATACTACTTCATGTTTTCTCACGATATGTGATTTGGCCTTCATATCTCAGAATTTCGCAAATTTTGCATTTTTAAGCAAGTTTCTTGCATTTTCTTTTGTACTAAAAATCATCGAATTTAGCAATATTTTGACGTTTATGATCCCCTTTTCCTTTTATGTGATATTAACAAAATATCATCGAATTAGGCAATATTTTGCTGTTTTTCCACGTTTTTGTAAATTTTCAGTTTATAGTTAATAATTCAATAAATCCACGATTAAAATGATGCAAACACATAATTGATTAGAAATTAACAGTAAATACTTTATTTTCAATCAACTATTTGTTTCTCGTTAAAATCCTGAGTAAGATATTGAAAAGGGGAGAAGTTCTGTTTTTATTGCATATATCGACGTTTCAGCTGGATTAGAGCGGTATTACATGTACATCTTCTATCTGTAATATAAACGGAAAATCCGGAACATTTTAGTTAATACTAATGAAAACACATTGATTATTATCATTTGTATTGGAAACAACATTGTCATAGGTCTTTTCTTGTTTCTAAATATTACGAAACCTCGCTTTATGATTCGAAGTTAAAATCCTCTAATTTGGTATAATAGTGACTTTCTCACGTTTTTTATGTATTTTGATATTACGTAAATATATTCATTTTTTACCAATATTTTGATACTATTTCATTTAGTATCACGATATTTGATTTGGCCTTCAAATCTCAAAATTTTGCGTAATATTGCATTTTAAGGAAGTTTTCTTGCATTTTATTTTGTACTAAAAATCATCGAATTTAGCAATATTTTGACGTTTATCATCCCCTTTCCTTTTATGTGATATTAACAAAATATCATCGAATTAGGCAATATTTTGCTGTTTTTCCACTTTTTTGTGAATTTTCATTTTATTGTTATTAATTCAATAAATATACGATTAAAATGATGCAAACACATAATTGATTAGAAATTAACCTTAAATACTTCATTTTCAATCAACTATTTGTTTCTCGTTAAAATACTGAGTAAGATATTGAAAAGGGGAGAAGTTCTGTTTTTATTGCATATATCGACGTTTCAGCTGGATTAGAGCATTTTTACATGTAGATCTTCTATCGGTAATATAAACGGAAAATCCGGAACATTTTAGTAAATACTAATGAAAACCCATTGATTTTTATCATTTGTATTGGAAACAACATTGTCATATGTCTTTTCTTGGATCTAAATATTACGAAACCTCGCTCTATGATTCGAAGTTAAAATCCTCAAATTTGGTATAATAGTGACGTTTTTCACGTTTTTCATGTAGTTTGATAGTACCTAAATATATTCATTTTTTACCAATATTTCGATACTATTTCATGTTTTCTCACGATATGTGATTTGGCCTTCATATCTCAGAATTTCGCAAATTTTGCATTTTTAAGCAAGTTTCTTGCATTTTGTTTTGTACTAAATTAGGTCAAATTTAGCAATATTTTTACGTTTATCAATCCCCTTTTCCTTTATGTGATTTAAACAAAATATCATCGAATTAGGCAATATTTTGCCGTTTTTCCACGATTATGTAAATTTTCAGTTCATTGGTATTAATTCATTAAACACGAAAAAAATGATGAAAACGTGAAAAAGTCACTATTATACCAAATTTGAGGATTTTAACTTCGAATCATAAAGCGAGGTTTCGTAATATTTAGATCCAAGAAAAGACATATGACAATGTTGTTTCCAATACAAATGATAAAAATCAATGTAATTTTATTAGAATTAACTAAATTGTTCCTGATTTTCTGTTTATATTACCGATAGAAGAAGTACACGTAAAACCGCTCTATTCTGGCTGAAACGTCGATATATGCAATAAAAACAGAACTTTTCCCCTTTTCAATATCTTACTCAGTATTTTAACGAGAAACTAATAGATGATTGAAAATGAAGTATTTAAGGTTATTATCTAATCAATTATTTCTTTGATCATTTTTATCGTATTTTTAATGAATTAATACCAATAAACTGAAAATTTACATAATCGTGGAAAAACGGCAAAATATTGCCTAATTCGATGATATTTTGTTTAAATCACATAAAGGAAAAGGGGATTGATAAACGTCAAAATACTGCTAAATTCGACCTATTTTAGTTCAAAACAAAATGCAAGAAACTTGCTTAAAAATGCAAAATTTGCAAATTTCTGAGATATGAAGGCCAAACCACATATCGTGAGAAAACATGAAATAGTATCGAAATATTGGTAAAAAATGAATATATTTACGTACTATCAAACTACATGAAAAACGTGAAAAAAGTCACTATTATACCAAATTTGAGAATTTTAACTTCGAATCATAAAGCGAGGTTACGTAATATTTAGATCCAAGAAAAGACATATGGCAATGCCAAACACATTTTATCATTCCAATCCAAATTATAAAAATCAATGTGTTTTCATTGGAATTAACTAAAATGTTCGTGATTTTCCGTTTATATTACAGATGGAAGATGTACATGTAAAACAGCTCTAATCCGGCTGAAACTTCGATATATGCAATAAAAACAGAACTTCTCCCATTTTCAATATCTTACTCAGTATTTTAACGAGAAACAAATAGTTGATTGAAAATTAAGTATTTAAGGTTAATTTCTAATCAATTATGTGTTTGCATCATTTTTATCGTATATATATTGAATTAATAACAATTAACTGAAAATTCACAAAAAACGTGGAAAAACAACAAAATATTGCCTAAATCGATGATATTTTGTTTATATCACATAAAGGAAAAGGGGGATGATAAACGTCAAAATATTACTAAATTCGATGATTTTTAGTACGAAAGCAAATGGAAGAAAACTTGATTAAAATGCAATATTATGCAAAAATAAAAATTTAAAAAAACCTGGAAAAACGGCAAAATATTGCCTAATTCGATGATATTTTGTTTAAATCACATAAAGGAAAAGGGGGTTGATAAACGTCAAAATATTGCTAAATTCGACGATTTTTAGTTCAAAACAAAATGCAAGAAACTTGATTAAAAATGCAAAATTTGGGAAATTCTGAGATATGAAGGCCAAATCACATATCGTGAGAAAACATGAAATAGTATCGAAATATTGGTAAAAATGAATATATTTACGTACTATCAAACTACATGAAAAACGTGAAAAAAGTCACTATTATACCAAATTTGAGGATTTTAACTTCCAATCATAAAGCGAGGTTTCGTAATTTTTAGATGCAACATATGACAATGTTGTTTCCAATACAAATGATAAAAATCAATGTAATTTCATTAGAATTAACTAAATTGATCCTGATTTTCCGTTTATACTACCGATGGAAGATGTACACGTAAAACCGCTCTATTCC
The DNA here is from genome assembly GCF_040958095.1 of Procambarus clarkii. Lineage (NCBI taxonomy): Eukaryota > Metazoa > Arthropoda > Malacostraca > Decapoda > Cambaridae > Procambarus > Procambarus clarkii. The sequence continues at coordinate 8,061,725 of NC_091230.1, read as the reverse complement.
GGCTGAAACGTCGATATATGCAGTAAAAACAGAACTTATCCCCTTTTTAATATCTTACTCAGTATTTTAACGAGAAACTAATAGTTGATTGAAAATGAAGTATTTAAGGTTAATTTCTAATCAATTATGTGTTTGCATCATTTTTATCGTATATATAATGAATTAAAAAGAATAAACTGAAAATTCACAAAAACGTGGAAAAACAGCAAAATATTGCCTAATTCGATGATATTTTGTTTAAATCACATAAAGGAAAATGGGATGATAAACGTCAAAATATTGCTAATTTCGACGATTTTTAGTACAAAACAAAATGCAAGAAACTTGCGTAAAAATGCAAAATTTGCGAAATTTTGAGATATGATCGCCAAATCACATATAGTGAGAAAACATGAAGTAGTATCGAAATATTGATAAAAAGGAATATATTTACGTAAAATCACACTACTTAAAAAACGTGAAAAAGTCACTATTTTACCATATTTGAGGATTTAACTTCAAATTATAGAGCAAGGTTTCGTATTATTTAAATCCAAGAAAAGACATATGACAATGTTGTTTCCAATACAAATGATAAAAAATCAATGTCTTTTCATTAGAATTAACTAAAATGTTCCTGATTTTCCGTTTATATTACCGATGGAAGATGTACACGTAAAACCGCTCTAATCCGGCTGAAACGTCGATATACGCAATAAAAACAGAACTTCTCCCCTTTTCAATATCTTACTCAGTATTTTAACGAGAAACAAATAGATGATTGAAAATGAAGTATTTAATGTTATTATCTAATGAATTATGTGTTTGCATCATTTTTATCGTATATTTAATAAATTAATACCAATAAACTGAAACTTTACAAAAACGTGGAAAAACGGCAAAATATTGCATAATTCGATGATATTTTGTTTAAATCACATAAAGGGAAAGGGGATAAACGTCAAAATATTGCTAAATTCGACGATTTTTAGTTCAAAACAAATGCAAGAAACTTGATTAAAAATGCAAAATTTGCGAAATTCTGAGATATGAAGGCCAAATCACATATCGTGAGAAAACATGAAATAGTATCGAAATATTGGTAAAAAATGAATATATTTAGGTACTATCAAACTACATGAAAAACCTGAAAAAAGTCACTATTATACCAAATTTGAGGATTTTAATTTCGAATCATAAAGCGAGGTTTCGTAATATTTAGATCCAAGAAAAGACATATGACAATGTTGTTTCCAATACAAATGATAAAAATCAATGTAATTTCATTAGAATTAACTAAATTTTTCCTGATTTTCCGTTTATATTACCGATAGAAGATGTACACGTAAAACCGCTCTATTCCGGCTGAAACGTCGATATATGCAATAAAAACAGAACTTCTCCCCTTTTCAATATCTTACTCAGTATTTTAACGAGAAACTAATAGATGATTGAAAATGAAGTATTTAAGGTTATTATGTAATCAATTATGTCTTTGCATCATTTTTATCGTATTTTTAATGAATTAATACCAATAAACTGAAAATTTACATAATCGTGGAAAAACGGCAAAATATTCCCTAATTCGATGATATTTTGTTTAAATCACATAAAGGAAAAGGAGATGATAAACGTCAAAATATTGCTAAATTCGATGATTTTTAGTACGAAACAAAATGCAAGAAACTTGCTTAAAAATACAAAATTTGCGAAATTCTGAGATATGAAGGCCAAATCACATATCGTGAGAAAACATGAAGCAGAATCGAAATATTGGTAAAAACGAATATATTTACGTAAAATCACACTGCATGAAAAACTTTAAAAACGTCACTATTTTACCATATTTGAGGATTTGAACTTCAAATCATAGAGCGAGGTTTCGTATTATTTAGATCCAAGAAAAGACATATGACAATGCGAAACACATTTTATCATTCCAATCTAAATTATAAAAATCAATGTGTTTTCATTAGAATTAACTAAAATGTTCATGATTTTCCGTTTATATTACCGATGGAAGATGTACACGTAAAACCGCTTTAATCCAGCTGAAACGTCGATATATGCAATAAAAACAGAACTTCTCCCCTTTCAATATCTTACTCAGTATTTTAACGAGAAACAAATAGTTGATTGAAAATAAAGTATTTAATGTTAATTTCTAATCAATTATGTGTTTGCATCATTTTTATCGTATATTTAATGAATTAATAACAATAATCTAAAAATTCACAAAAACGTGGAAAAACAGCAAAATTTTGCCTAATTCGATGATATTTTGTTTATATCACATAAAGGAAAAGGGGGATGATAAACGTCAAAATATTACTAAATTCGATGATTTTTAGTACGAAACAAAATGCAAGAAAACTTGCTTAAAAGGCAATATTATGCGAAATTCTGAGATTTGAAGGCCAAATCATATATCGTGATACTATATGAAATAGTATCGAATTATTGGTAAAAATTAATATATTTACGTAATATCAAACTTAATGAAAACCGTGAAAAAGTCACTATTATACCAAATTTGAGGATTTTAACTTCGAATCATAAAGCGAGGTTTCGTATTATTTAGATACAAGAAAAGACATATAACAATGTTGTTTCCAATGCAAATGATAAAAATTAATGTGTTTTCATTAGAATTAACTAAAATGTTCTTCCATTCGTGGGCCCAACGGATTTCACCCCTTCCCCACTTTCCAAGGGCCAGGTCAATTCCAGCTATCCAGGGAACCTGTCGAAACAGAGGCAGCTACAGGAGGGGACACACAAATATTTGTGCCCTGCAGTTACACATCCGTTCCGACATGCTCGATCGCAATCTATCCAGATGAGAACACGTTCTCTTCCGACTAGACCACGCTAGAGTGGCAGTATGTCTCAAATTTGGTTCCTTTATTTATAGTTAGTATTTTTGGTGTATTAATTGATTTGTTTTAATTTTTTAATGACTTAGGTAGAGTGAATTAGGGAGTTTGGGGGGGGGGGCGGGTTGCGTGTGTAGTGGATTGTACGAGATCGTGTGTGGTTAGTGTTTATCTAGTTGTGTTCACCTAGTTGTGCTCTGCTCCTTCGGCCCGCCTCTCAAATGTCAATCAATCAATTATTATTAACTAATAAAAAAAAATCCACATACACACCCAGGAAGCAGCCCGTAACAGCTGTCTAATGCCCAGGTTCATATTTACTGCTAGGTAACAGAGGGCTTCAGAATGATAGAAACTCTGCTGATTTCCGTTTGTGCCATCACCGGGGGATCGAATCAGCTGGGATTACGAGTCGAGAGCGACGTCCACTCAGCAATAAAGTCCCCTAGTTTGTGTATTGGCACCCATCGCCGCTCTAAGTAATTGGCATATTTTCGGTATAAATATTCGTAATTTCAAACGGCAAATACGTGCAGAAAGCCAGAATTTGCCTCCAAAATTAGCTCAAGCGTCGAATTTGGGATGTTTGGGATATTTTGAAAATTGCAGGGAGGGTTTGGCCAAAATGTGATCTATCGCCGCTTTCAGTAATTCTCATGTTTTCGGTATAAAAAGTCGTAATTTCAAACTGCGAATACGCGCAGAGAGCTGTAACTTGCAACGCTAGTTACTTGTCTTCATCGCTAGTTATACGCGCCACTTGTCTCCAAAATATGGCTCAAGGGTTGAATTTGGGAAGTTTGGGATATTTTGGAAACTGCATGGAGGGTTTGGGCAAAATGTGATCCATCGCCCCTTTTAGTAATTGGCATATATTCGATAAATAAACTGCAGGGCGGATTTGAGCAAAATGTGATCTATCGCCGCTCTCAGTAATTGACATATTTTCGGTATTATATGTCGTAATTTTCATCTGCGAATATGTGCAGAGAGCCAGAATTTGGCTCCAAAATATGGTTCAAGAGTCAAATTTGGGACGTTTGGGATAATTTGAAAACTGCAGAGAGGGTTTGGGCAAAATTTGACCCATCGCTGCTTTCAGTAATTAGCATATTTTCGGTATGAAAAGTCGTAATTTCAAGCTGCTAATACGTGCAGAGAACCAGAATTTGGCTCCAAAATATGGTTCAAGCGTCGAATTTGGGATGTTTTAGATATTTTGAAAACTGCAAGGAGGGTTTGGGCAAAATGTGATCCATCGCCGCTTTCAGTAATTGGCATATTTTCGGTATAAAAAGTCGTAATTTCAAACTGCGAATACATGCAGAGAGTCAAAATTTTGCTCCAAAATATAGCTCGAGGGTCGAATTTGGGATGTTTGGGATATTTTGAAAACTGCAGGGAGGGCTTGGGCAAAATGTGATCCATCGTCGCAATCAGTAATTGGATATTTTCGGTATAAAATGTCGTAATTTCAAACTGCGAGTACGTGCAGAGAGCCTGAATTTGACTCTAAAATATGGCTTAAGCCTCGAATATGGGATGTTTGGGATATTTTTAAAACTGCAGGGAGGGTTTGGCCAAAATGTGATCCATCGCCGCTCTCAGTAATTGTCAAGTTTTCGGTATAAAAAATCGAACCTTCAAACAGCGAATACACGCAGAAAGCCAGAATTTGGCTCCAAAATATGGCTCAATTGTCGAATTTGAGATGTTTGGGATATTTTGCAAACTGCAGAGGGTTTTGGGCAAAATTTGACCCATCGCTGCTTACAGTAATTGGCATATTTTCAAGCGTCAAATTTGGGATGTTTGGGATAAAAAGTCGTAATTTCAAACTGCGTATACGTGCAGAGAGCCAGAATTTAACTCCAAAATATGGCTCAAGCGTTGAATTTGGGATGTTTGGGATAATTTAAAAACTGTAGAGAGGGATTGGGCAAAATTTGATCCATCGCTGCTTTCAGTAATTGGCATATTTTCGGAATATAATTCGTAATTTCAAACTGCCAATACGTGCTGAGATCCAGAATTTGGCTCCAAAATATAGCTCATGGGTCGAATTTGGGATGTTTGGGATATTTTGAAAACTACAGGGGGGTTTGGGCAAAATGTGACCTATCGTTGCTCCCAGTAATTGGCATATTTTCGGTATAAAAACTCGTAATTTAATACTGCGAATACGCGCAGAAAGCCAGAATTTTGCTCCAAAATATGGCTCATGGGTCGAATTTGGGATGTTTGGGATATTTTGAAAACTGCAGGGGGGAGTTTGGGCAAAATGTGACCCATCGCTGCTTTCAGTAATTGCCATATTTTCAATCGTCAAATTTGGGATGATTGGAATAAAAAGTCGTAATTTCAAACTGCGAATACGTGCAGAAAGCCAGAATTTGGCTCCAAAATAATTCTCAAGGGGTCGTATTTGGGATGTTTGGGATATTTTGAAAACTGCAAGAAGGGTTTGGGCAAAATGTGATCCATCGCAGCTGCTAGTAATTGGCATATTTTCGGTATAAAAAGTCCTAATTTAAACTGCAAATACGTGCAGATAGCCAGAATTTGCCTCCAAAATATTGCTCAAGGGTGGAATTTGGGATATTTGGGATATTTCGAAAACTGCAGGGGGTTTAGGGCAAAATGTGACCCTTCGCCGCTCACAGTAATTGGCATTATTTCGGTATAAAAAGTCGAATTTTCAAACTGCTAATACGTGCAGAGAGCCAGAATTTTGCTCCAAAATATGGCTCAAGCGTCGGATTTGAGATGTTTGCGATATTTTGAAAACTGCACGGCGGGGTTTGGGCAAAATGTGACCCATCGCCGCTCTAAGTAATTGGAATATTTTTGGTATAAAAAGTCGTAATTTCAAACGGCGAATACGTGCAGAGAGCCAGAATTTTCCTCCAAAATATGGCTCAATCGTCGAATTTGGGACGTTTGGGATATTTTGAAAAATGCAGGGAGAGTTTGGCCAAAATGTGATCCATCGCTGCTCTCAGTAATTGGACTATTTTCTTTATAAAAATACGTAATTTTAAACTGCGAATACGTGCAGAGAGCCCGAATTTGGCTTCAAAATATGACTCAAGCGTCGAATTTGGGATTTTGGGATATTTTGAAAACTGCAAGGGGGATTTGGGCAAAATGTGAACTATCGCAGCTCTCAGTAATTGATATATTTTCGGTATAAAATGTCGTAATTTCAAACTGCGAATATGTGTAGAGAGCCAGAATTTGGCTTGAAAATATGGCTCAAGGGTCGAATTTGGGATGTTTGAGATATTTTGAAAACTGCAGGGAGGGCTTGGGCAAAATGTAATCCATCGTCGCACTCAGTAATTGGTATATTTTCGGTATAAAAAGTAGTAATTTCAAACTGCGAATACTTGCAGAGAGCCAGAATTTGGCTCCAAAATATAGCTCATGGGTCGAATTTGAGATGTTTAGGATATTTTGAAAACTGCAGGGGGGGGTTTGGGCAAAATGTGACCCATCGTCGCTCTCAGTAATTGGCATTTTTTCGGTATAAAGTAAAAAAAATTCAAACTGCGAATACGTGCAGAGAGCCAGAATTTGGATCAAAATATAGCTCATGCGTTGAATTAGGGATGTTTGGGATATTTTGAAAAGTACAGGGGGGTTTGGGCAAAATGTGACACATCGTCGCTCCCAGTAATTGGCATATTTTCGTTATAAAAACTCGTAATTTCATACTGCGAATACGCGCAGAAAGCCAGAGTTTGGCTCCAAAATATGGCTCAAGCGTCGATTTTGGGATGTTTGGGATATTTTGAATACTGCAGGGAGGGGAGGGGGGGGGGAAGGCAGAATGTGGTACATTGCCGCTTTCAGTAATTGGCATATTTTCGGTATAAAAAGTCGCAATTTCACACTGCGAATACGTGCAGAGAGCCAGAATTTGGCTCCAAAATGGTCAAATTTGGGATGTTTGGGATAAAAAGTCGTAATTTCAAACTGCTAATACGTGCAGAGAGCCAGAATTTGGTTCCAAAAAATTGTCAAGAGTCGAATTTGTGATGATTTGGATATTTTGAAAACTGCAGGGAGGGTTTGGCAAAATGTGATCCATCGCCGCTCTCAGTAATTGGCATATTTTCGGTATAAAAAGTCATAATTTCAAACTGCGAATACGTGCAAAGAGCCAGAATTTGGCTCCGAAATATGGCTCAAGCGTTGAATTTGGGAAGTTTGGGATATTTTGGAAACTGCAGGGAGGGTTTGGGCAGAATGTGATACATTGCCGCTTTCAGTAATTGGGATATCTTCGGTATAAAAAATCGTAATTTCAAACTGCGAATACGTGCAGAGAGCCAGAATTTGGCTCCAAAATGTGGCTCAAGGGTCGAATTTAGGATCTTTTGGATATTTTGAAAACTGCAAGGAGGGTTTGGGCACAATGTGATACATCGCCGCTGTAAGTAATTGGCATATTTTCGGTATAAAAAGTCCTAATTTAAAGATGCGAATACGTGCAGAGAGCCAGAATTTAGCTCCAAAATTTGGCTCAAGGGTGGAATTTGGGATAATTGGGATATTTTGAAAACTGCAGGGGGTTTTGGGCAAAATGTGACCTTTCGCTGCTCACAATAATTGGCTTTATTTCGGTATAAAAAGTCGTAAATTCAAACTGCGAATACATGCAGAAAGCCAAAATTTGGCTCCAAAATATGGCTCAAGGGTCGAATTTGGGATGTTTGGGATATTTTGAAAACTGCAGGGAGGGCTTGGGCAAAATGTAATCCATCGTCGCACTCAGTAATTGGTATATTTTCGGTATAAAAAGTCGTAATTTCAAACTGCGAATACTTGCAGAGAGCCAGAATTTGGCTCCAAAATATGGCTCAAAGGTCGAATTTGAGATGTTTGGGATATTTTGAAAACTGCAGGGAGTGTTTGGGGAGAATGAGATCCATTGCCGCTTTCAGTAAATGGCATATTTTCGGTATAAAAATTCGTGATTTCAAACTGCGAATACGTGCAGAGCCAGAATTTGGGTGCAAAATATGGCTCATATGGATGAATTTGGGATGTTTTGGATATTTTGAAAACTGCAGGAGGGTTTAGGCAAAATGTGATCCATCGGCGATCTAAGTAATTGGCATTTTTTCGGTATAAAAAATCCTAATGTAAAACTGCAAATACGTGCAGAGAGCCAGAATGTGGCTCCAAAGTTTGGCTCAAGGGAGGAATTTGGGATAATTGGGATATTTTGAAACTGCAGGGGGTTTTGGGCAAAATATGACCCTTCGCCGCTTACAGTTATTGGCATTATTTCGGGATAAAATATCAAAATTTCAAACTGCTAATACGTGGAGAGAGCCACAATTTTGCTACAAAATATGGCTCAGGCGTCGAATTTGGGATGTTTGCGATATTTTGAAACCTGAATGGCGAGGTTTGGGCAAAATGTGACCCATCGCTGCTCAAAGTAATTGGCATATTTTCGGTATAAAAAGACGTAATTTCAAACAGCGAATACGTGCAGAGAGCCAGAATTTGGCTCCAAAATATGGCTCAAGGGTAGAATTTGGGATAATTTGAAAACTGCACAGAGGGTTTGGGCAAAATGTGATCTATTGCAGAGAGCCAGAACTTTTCTCCAAAATATAGATCAAGCGTCGAATTTGGGATGTTTGCTATATTTTGAAAACTGCAGGGATGGTTTGGGCAAAATGAGATCCATCGCCGCTCTCAGTAATTGGCATATTTTCAGTTTAAAAAGACGAAATTTCAAACTGTGAATACGTGCAGAGAGCCCGAATTTGGCTTTAAAATATGGCTGAAGCGTCGAATTTGAGATGGTTGGGATATTTTGACAACTGCAAGGGGGGTTTGGGCAAAATGTGACCTATCGCTGCTAGCAGGTATTGACATATTTTCGATATAAAATGTCGTAATTTCAAACTGCGAATATGTGCAGAGAGCCAGAATTTGGCTCCAAACTATGGATCAAGGGTCGAATTTGGGATGTTTGGGATAATTTGAAAACTGCAGAGAGGGTTTCGGGAAAATGTGATCCATCGCTGCTTTCAGTAATTGGCATATTTTCGGTATAAAAAGTCGTAATTTCATACTGCGAATACATGCAGAAAGCCAAAATTTGGCTCCAAAATATGGCTCAAGGGTTGAATTTGGGATGTTTGGGATATTTTGAAAACTGCAGGGAGGGCTTGGGCAAAATGTGATCCATCGCCGCACTCAGTAATTGGCATATTTTCGGTATAAAATGTCGTAATTTCAAACTGCGAATACGTGAAGAGAGCAAAAATTTGGCATCAAAATATAGCTCATGGGTCGAATTTAGGATGTTTGGGATATTTTGAAAACTACAGCGGGGTTTGGGCAAAATGTGACCCATCGTCGCTCTCAGTAATGGGCATATTTTCGGTATAAAATGAAATAATTTCAAACTGCGAATACGTGCAGAGAGCCCGAATTTGGCTCCAAAATATTGCTCAAGCGCTGAATTTGGGATGTTTTGGATATTTTGAAAACTGCAGGGAGGGTTTGGGCAAAATGTGATCCATCGGTGCTTTCAGTAATTGTCATGTTTTCGGTATAAAAAATCGTAATTTCATACTGCGAATACGCGCAGAAAGCCAGAATTTGGCTCCAAAATATGGCTCAAGGGTGTAATTTGGGATGTTTGGGATATTTTGCAAACTGCAGGGGGGTTTGGGCAAAATGTGACCCATCGCTTCTTTCAGTAATTGGCATATTTTCAACCGTCAAATTTGGGATGTTTTTGGTATAAAAATTCGTAATTTCAAACTGCGAATACGTGCAGAGAGCCAGAATTTGGCTCCAAAATATTTCTCAAGGGTCGAATTAAGATGTTTGGGATATTTTGAAAACTGCAGGGAGGGTTCGGGTAAAATGTGATCCATCGCCGCTATCAGTAATTGGCATATTTTCGGTATAAAAATCGTAATTTCAAACTGCGAATACGTTAAGAGAGCCAGAATGTGGCTCCAAAGCATGGCTCAAGCGTCTAATTCGGGATGTTTGGGATATTTTGAAAACTGCAGGAAATGTTTGGGCAGAATGTGATCCATTGCCGCTTTCAGTAATTGGCATATTTTCGGTATAAAAATTCGTAATTTCAAACTGCGAATACGTGCAGAGAGCCAGAATTTAGCTCCAAAATATGGCTCAAGGGTCGAATTTGGGATGTTTTGGATATTTTGAAAACTGCAAGGAGGGTTTAGGCAAAATGTGATGCATCGCTGCTCTAAGTAATTGGCATATTTTCGGTATAAAAAATCCTAATGTAAAACTGCGAATACGTGCAGAGTGCCAGAATTTGGCTCCAAAATTTGGCTCAAGGGTGGTATTTGGGATAATTGGGATATTTTGAAAACTGCAGGGGGTTTTGGGGAAAATTTGACCTTTCGTAGCTCACAATAATTGGCATTATTTTGGAATAAAAATTCGAAATTTCAAACTGCTAATACGTGCAGAGAGTCACAATTTGGCTCCAAAATATGGCTGAAGCGTCGAATTTTGGATGTTTTGGATATTTTGAAAACTGCAAGGAGGGTTTGGGCAAAATGTGATCCATCGCCGCTCTCAGTAATTGGCATATTTTCGGTATAAAATGTCATAATTTAAACTGCGAATACGTGCAGAGAGCCAGAATTTGCCTCCAAAATATGGCTCAAGGGTGGAATTTGGGATGTTTAGGATATTTTGAAAACTACAGGGGGTTTTGGGCAAAATATGACCCTTCGCCTCTCACAGTAATTGGCATTATTTCGGTAAAAAAAAGTAAAAATTTCAAACAGCTAATACGTGCAGAGAGCTACAATTTTGCTCCAAAATTCGGCTCAAGCGTCGAATTTGGAATGTTTGCGATATTTTGAAAACAGCATGGCGGGGTTTGGGCAAAATGTGACCCATCGCCGCTCAAAGTAATTGGCATATTTTCGGTATAAAAAGTCGTAATTTCAAACGGCGAATACGTGCAGAGAGCCAGTGCTGGCTCCAGAGAGCCAGCACACTGGACTTATGATCCTGTGGTCTCGGGTTCGATCCCGGGTGCCGGTGAGAAGCAATGGGCATAGTTTCTTTCACCCTATGCCCCTGTTACCTAGCAGTAAAATAGGTACCTGGATGTTAGTCAGCTGTCATGGGCTGCTTCCTGGGGGTGGAGGCCTTGTCAAGGACCGGGCCGCGGGGACACTAAAAGCCCCGAAATCATCTCAAGATAACCTCAAGATACCACTGCGCCACTGTAATGATTTGTGCAGATCATAGCTCTCACCTTCCTCTTCCCTTTCCCCCGTCCCTTCCCCCTTCCCCTTCCCTTCCCTTCCCTCGTTCGCCACCTCCCCCGATGCCTCATTCCTTTTCCTTCCCTCCCCTTCCTAATTGTCCGTCCGACCCTCTGGTCATTCTCATCCTCCCCCCCCCCCTGTTGGCCGTTCCTGCCTTATAACTACTTGAGTCAAATTACCCCTTAGGCTTATGGTCAAGTCTCTTGTCCACTCCTGTTCCCCAATCCTATTTCTCTAATCCCTCCATTCGGTTGTCTCCCAGTCCTTCCAATCCTCCCCACTCCCCAATCTATTCTCCTCTCCTGTCCTCTATCTAAACCAGTGATGAATTGGAGGGCCAATAGCCTCAGTGCTATAAACTCAGCTCCAGCCAGCGTCTTGGACCTCGGGCGCCAGGTTCCGGGGATGTGGGCGTGGAAACGTTGGAGATTTCTGTCAAAGAAAACAGAACCCTAAGGACAAGCCAACAGCCTAGCCTTGATTGGTGGAAGTCAAAGAGGCCTAGGGGGCGGAGCTGTTCAGGACATTTTGGTTGGTTGGTTCAAGACCTAGAGCAAGACTTTGATTTCATTGGCTCGAGTTTTGAGAGGCGGGGTTTATTAGGCCTAGGAAAACTTAGAAGTGGGTGGAGTATATTTTCCACTGGTAGCTTGTTTAGGAAATATTCGGGAGTGTGTCTTAAGGAGTGACCGGAGATAGGTCCCTTCAGGACCTGGGGTTATTCAATCAACATCTGGCCAGATTGTAGGATTAAGGTATTGTGTACTTGAGTGTTCATATATATCAATTGCTGTGAGAATATGGTTTCTCAAGATTCTCCCACAGCTGACTTGAAATGGCTCATTGCAGTGCACAGTGCACCGATTTTGTGCACAAGCCTATCTCTGTTAACCCTGGATAATAAACTGGCATGTTGGGTATCTCCAGAATGCCCACTTAACCAGGAACACGTTTATAATACGGAGGCCGCCGTATGTCCAGGCAGGAAGTAGATACAGGGAAGTTAAGCATGCTTGCCACAAAGGGTCAGTGAGTACACATAGGAGGTGCCAGCATGAGAGCGTAGAGGGGACGCCAGCGAGGCGACCTTCTGACCTCGGGTCAACCGACACGATGGAGAATAACAGCTATGACGTAGACGTGACGTGTTCATGACGTCACCTCTCCTACTGATCATCGAACGGTCAATATGATTGATTCTCGCTCATTTGCTGTAAAGCTATTGGTCAAATCGTAATGCTTTGTGTTGTGCAAACGAGACGCCCTGAGTCTCAGGCAAAAGTATTCTCGTGAGGAAGCTCTTGCATAGACGACGTGTCCTGTGCTGTCTATCAGCCAACAGACTGAACACTGTCCATTCCTCACCGTCAAGTTAACTCAACGTCTTTTTGATATACCCACACTCGCTCAGAATCACGATTGTGAATATATTGTTCAGAAGCCTATAGTGACAAAATCACCAGAGCGAAACAGACTGGTATCAGGTAACCCCTGGTGACAAAGATCGTTGTGAGTGACATAGAGTGAACTAAGGTAGTGCCGCCGCCTAAGTAATCTGTGTGTGACTTTACCACAGTGTACCTGTACCACAGCGTACAGTGTAGTGCATGGTACCATATAACCTGCAGCCACCAGCCGCCACTCTGTCCCGAGCGTGTAGCCCGCCGCCGCTGCCCTCACTGTACTATGTGACGTCACCACCTTACTCACCGCCAGTGCCAGAGTGTGTGCGTGTGTCTGTGACATACAGCCCGCCCCTTGCGAGTACCCTCCATGTCAAGTACGGTTTGTGGGAAAACCTGTCATCAATGGTCTCACTTTAGAACGAGGAAACCAGCTGTCAGGCCACCTACGAGTTCTTGCATAAATGTACCTGAGTGAGTGAGTGAATAAAGAGAGGTACCTTGCCTGTAAGTACAAGATCTTGTCATTGTTTTATTGTGACTGTGTTGATCTGAGGTATCAACCACATTTCTCACCTTCTCATACCTGTCACAGGTTATAGGTGCATCGACGGTGTTTGCGTGTTTATCTGTGTGGTATCACTGCATTTCACTCGTATGTGAATGTGAGCTACACATACACCACACATTTAGTTATTGTGTGGCATTATTATTGTGCATGTTATTGCCTGTCCCATTGACAGTGTATTTGTGTGTATTGCATATCATCATTACCCGAGTATCCGGTTGGAACTCTTGTGATCCCTTTGCATACTGGCAGTTAGGTTGCCGTGTTAATGATTGGCTGTCAACTGTGTTAAGTTAGGTGTTTCACCACGAGTGGATACGAGTCGATTAGCCAGACGTCAAGAGTCTCGCTAATGCAACCATAGCCTTTCTGATGCCAATCTAAAGTAAATCAAGCACCCTTTGTATTAGTGGTAAAGTTAGTCAATAAACTACTGTTAAGCTTAATGCGGTGTTTTCGTTGAACCACTTCTGAATACTGTCAACATTACTCAAGCCGTCAGCTCTAGGTGTCTTCAACACCAAGTTGCCTATATTCACTAAACTATAAATGTGATGAGGCCCCTAGGAGTCCCTTAAAGTGTTTAATCGTTGAGGAGATTCCAACGATCAACGTGGAGCAGGACCAGGTGAGGCTAGTCTGAGAAGAGACCCTCAAGGACTCTAACTCGACCTTGCTCCCAGGCCCTGTACAGTTGCTCTCGTATTTTCTATTCTGCTAATTCCGACAGTTTCGTGAAGCATCTGCCACATGTACATTGGCGACGTACGCATTGCAGTCGCGAAAGCAAAAAAGAAAACCCCCACAATTGCCTCTGAAGAATATTTTATTAGAGTAGGATATATATTTTCAATTTGATTTCAAGATACGTGTTTTAGTTAAATAAAGTGTATTAATGTATTTGTACTCACCTAATTGTGCTTGCGGGGGTTGAGCTCTGGCTTTTTAGTCCTGCCTCTCAACCGTCAATCAACAGGTGTACAGGTTCTTGAACCTATTGGGTTCTATCATATCTGTACTTGAAACTGTGTATGGAGTCAGCCTCCACCACATCACTTCCTAATGCATTCCATTTGTCAACCACTCTGACACTAAAAACGTTCTTTCTAATATCTCTGTGGCTCATTTGGGCACTGAGTTTCCACCTGTGTCCCCTAGTGCGTGTGCCTCTTGTGTTAAATAGCCTGTCTTTATCTACCCTATCAATTCCCTTGAGAATCTTGAATGTGGTGATCATGTCCCCCCTAACTCTTCTGTCTTCCAGCGAAGTGAGGTTTAATTCCCGTAGCCTCTCCTCGTAGCTCATTCCTCTCAGCTCTGGTACTAGTCTGGTGGCAAACCTTTGAACCTTTTCTAGTTTGGTCTTATCCTTGACTAGATATGGACTCCATTGACCAGACCACACACTAGAAGGTGAAGGAACGACGACGTTTTGGTCCGTCCTGGACCATTTTCAAGTCGATTGTGATGAGGAAGTAGAAACAGGCAATAAATAGGCAAGAGAGGGGTGAGGAGCAAATGTGTAGTAGAGTGGATAGTAGGAAAACGAACTGCAGAGGGCCTATTTGCCCATGCGAGGCAGCTCCTATTAACCACCGAATGAGAAGGAGATAGTAATAGGAATAAGAAGAGGATAGCAAGGGAACGTAGAAGACAATGAACAGAAAAAAGAGAGAAAATTAAAGGAAAGAGAAAGAAAGATAAATGGAAGAGTAAGCTTATGTTAGGTCACGTTTGTTAGAAAGATTAGAGCATTTAAATATATACTGAGAAAGGAAAGAGTCCACAGCAACAAAGCCAGGACTCAAGTTCATGTTGGGTACATTGTGTAGTAGAGCCGATTCATCAAGACGGCGTCTGTGTAGAGTAGAGGCAGGAAAGATTATTTTGGAGGAAGACCAATCAATGGGATGATTAGAATCCCTCACATGACAGAAGAGAGCACTGTTAGGGTCTGCATACTTAACACTTCTTTTGTGTTCTTTAAGTCTGTCATTCAGTGTTCGGCCAGTTTCGCCAAAGTATTGGAGAGGACAAGACAGACAGGAAATGGAGTAGACACCAGCAGCATTAGAAGCAGGAGGAGCGGTGTGAACTAGATTACTACGAAGTGTGTTAGTTTGTCGAAAGGCGAGTTTAATGTCAAGAGGACGAAAGGTATTGGTAAAAGATTTGAGTTCATATATGAAGGGAAGGCATAGTACAGTGCCACTATTGTTGGAAGCCGGTTTAGGATGAAAGAAATTTCGTTTCGCTTGAGAGTAGGCCCAGTTGATGAAATGCAAAGGGTAACCAAGGCGAAAGAATGATTTATAGATAAAGGCAATATCAGAATCAATAAACTGAGGGTCGCTGAGGCGTAGAGCACGGAGGAAGAGAGAGACGAAGACACTTTTCTTAACAGGAGGAGGATGGTAGGAAAACAAGTGAATGTACATGCCACAAGGCATGGGTTTGCGGTAGACAGAGAAAGAGAACCCGGACACAGAGCTGTGAACGTGAACATCAACAAAAGGAAGGAGGGAATTAGATTCCCACTCAACTTTGAAATGGATAGAAGGAGCCAGATTGTTAAGAGAGGAGAGGAAAGGCTGGAAAAGACTAAGGTCATGAGACCATAAAGCAAAAATGTCATCAACATAGCGAAGCCAGAGAGAGGGACGAGTATCAATAGAAGGAAGAAGAACAGTTTCGAAGTATTCCATGTAGAAATTAGCAAGAACAGGGGAGAGAGGGGAACCCATAGCGACACCGAAAGTTTGAGTGTAATATTTACCGTTGAAAGAGAAAGAGTTAGAGTCAACACAGAGTCTAATGAGTTCGAGAAAAACGTCAGTGGGAAGCGGGAGAGGTAGAAGGCCCTCAGACGCCTTCTGTCTAAGGAAAGAGAACGTCATCGAGCGGAACATTAGTAAACAGAGAGTCGACATCAAGACTAAGCATCTTACAAGAGGTTTGCAGGCGGAAAAGCAAATGTCTTGCTCTCTGACTCTCGCACTTATGCTCCTCTAACATCTAACCCCTTGGATCGCCTCAAAACTTCCTTTAACCTCAAACTAAGACAGCTCTCTAGTCTTTGTCCTCCTGACTTTGATCTCATTAAACGTTTCCGTGTCATCTGCCCTTCTCTTCCTTATTTCTATGGTCTTCCTAAGACTCATAAACCTGGTGTTCCTCTTCGTCCTATCATTTCTTCACGGGGCTCTGTCAGCTATCCTCCTGCCTCCTGGCACGCTAAAACCCTGACGCCTTACCTTGGCACTTTTTCCCCTGCCTACCTTCGTCACTCTCAGGACTTCATAGAAAGACTGCGCCTGCAACCTTCTTGTAAGATGCTTAGTCTTGATGTCGACTCTCTGTTCACTAATGTTCCGCTTGATGACGTTCTCTCTTTCCGTAGACAGAAGGCGTCTGAGGGCTTTCTTCCTCTCCCGCTTCCCACTGACGTTTATTTAGTAAATACCTCTTTAGTAAATACAGATATAAAATATTTATTAAAAATACTACTCATCTCTTCATCACTATCTGTTATTTGACCTGTCTCAGTTTTTAGTGGACCTATCCTTTCCCTAATCTTTGTACGTTATAACTAGAAAAACCCTTTAGGATTTGTCTTTGCTTGCTCTTCTATGCGAACTTCATAGTTTCTTTTTGATTTCCTTATCTCTTTTTTAGTATTTCTAACCAGTTGTACGAATTCCTGTTTTAAACTGACTTCCCCATTCTTAATCCTTTTGTACCACGCTCTCTTTTTACCTATAAGGTTCTTCAGATCCTTTGTTATCCACTTTGGATCATTAGTATTCGATCTATTCGATCTATTCTTCATAATAGAACAAGGAGAAGCCCCTGCACTAAATGAGGAGGAGGAGGCAAACCAAGCAACCTTGGAGGAATTTGACCTCGCCAGTGATGAGGTCAAAAGGTGTCTGCTGGAGCTGGATGTGACAAAGGCTGGTGGGCCTGACAGAATATCACCATGGATACTAAAGAAAGGTGCAAAAGCACTAAATGTGCCACTCTCTATGGTGTAAAACAGATCACTGGAAACAGGAGACCTACCAGAAAGTTGGAAGACAGCTAACGTAGTCCCAATATACAAGAAGGGTGACAGGCAACAGGGACTGAACTACAGGCAAGTTTCCCTAACTTGTATACCATGCAAGGTGATGGAGAAGATCGTGAGGAAGAGGCTCGTAGAGCATCTGGAGGGAAATAACTTTGTAACACACCACCAACACGGGTTCAAAGATGGTAAATCGTGCCTCACAGGGTTAATAGAATTCTATGATCAGGCAACAAAAATTAGGCAGGAAAGGGAAGGGTGGGCCGACTGCATTTTCCTGGACTGCCAGAAAGCCTTTGACACAGTACTCCATAAAAGGCTGCTAAAAAAGTTGGAGCAACAGACAGGAGTAAAAGGGAAGGTGCTCCAGTGGATAAGGGAGTACTTAAGCAACAGGAAACAGCGAGTAACGATGTGGGGGGAGACATCAAAGTGGCGAGATGTCACCAGCGGAGTCCCACAGGGCTCAGTACTTGGATCCATCTTGTTTCTAATATATGTAAACGATCTTCCGGAGGGTATAAACTCGTTCCTCTCAATGTTTGCTAATGATGCAAAAATTATGAGAAGAATCAAGACGGATGAAGATAGACAGAGACTACAGGATGACCTGGATAAACTGGAGGAATGACCTAGAATATGGCTGCTGAAGTTGAACTCAGGAAAGTGTAAGGTAATGAAATCAGGCGAAGGGAGCAGGAGGCTGAACACAAGGTACCATCTGGGAGGTGAAATCCTGCAAGAGTCAAATAGAGAGAAAGATCTGGGGGTTGATATCACACCGAACCTGTCCCCAGAGGCCCACATCAAAAGGATATCATCAGCGGCATATGTTAGACTAGCCAACATAAGAACTGCCTTTAGAAACTTGTGTAAGGAATCGTTCAGGACCCTGTATACCACTTATGTCAGACCAATCCTGGAATATGCAGCTCCAGCCTGGAGTCCATACCTAGTTAAACACAAGACAAAGTTAGAGAACATTCAGCGGTATGCCACCAGGCTGGTCCCGGAGCTGAGAGGTATGAGTTACGAGGAAAGGCAAAAGGAGCTGAACCTCACGTCCCTGGAAAGCAGAAGAGTAAGGAGAGACATGATAACCACCTACAAAATTCTCGGGGGAATTGACAGGGTGGACAAAAACAAACTCTTCATCACGGGTGGGACACGAACAAGAGGACACAGGTGGAAACTTAGTACCCAGATGAGCCACAGAGACGTTAGAAAGAATTTTTTCAGAGTCAGAGTAGTTAATAAATGGAATGCACTAGGCAGT
The DNA here is from genome assembly GCF_040958095.1 of Procambarus clarkii. NCBI lineage: Eukaryota > Metazoa > Arthropoda > Malacostraca > Decapoda > Cambaridae > Procambarus > Procambarus clarkii. The sequence continues at coordinate 8,043,257 of NC_091230.1, read as the reverse complement.
GATGTGGTGGAGGCTGACTCCATGCACACTTTCAAATGTAGATATGATAGAGCCCAGTAGGCTCAGGAATCTGTACACCAGTTGATTGACAGATGAGAGGAGGGTCCATAGAGACAAAGCTCAACCCCAGCAAGCACAATTAGGTGAGTACATGTACGACCACCCCTATAGGCTTCAGGCCGCCTCTAAATCGCTATCACGATAACAGAGAAACGTCGTATGTCGTCCGTAGACAGCTTCCTCACATGTTGCCACATAGCCTTCACTCAAACTCTTCACCAAGCGCTATGACCTTCTTTCTGCACAGGAGGCAACGACGTGAGGGGAGGGTCTTGTAGGGACCACGCAACGTAGCGACGACAGTAGCGATAACGGTGATCCTGTAGAGACAGAACGCCGGTTTCAACATACAGGCTCTGGATAGGGTTCGAACGAAAGACACCAGAGCTGTGTCGTAGCCCAGTATCGTGAAGAGGATCATGACGGCGATGAGTTGGGGGAGAGGCAGACGAGTAAGTAGGACAGCCATAATCGAGTTTAGACGGTACAAGAGATGAATATAAAGAGAGGAGTGTGCACCTTTTGGCTCCCCAGGAAGTATAGGATAAATCCCTAAGTTAGGGGCCTTAGAGCATTCAACTCGGAGGTAGAGATATGGGGCGACCAAGACAAACGAGTGTCAAAGATTAACCCCAGAAGTTAGACAGAATCTTTATACCAAAGAGGATTACCATAAAGCGACAAAAGGGGGTCAAAGAACGACCTGCTTCTGAGTAAAGGTCATAGCACAAGACTTAGTTACAGAGAACTTGAAGCCGTGATTGGTGGCTCAGGACGACACGGTATCAATCGCAAGTCGAAGCAGCCGTTGCAGGAAAGGCGAGTCATCACCTTGACAGCGGAGGGTAAAATCGTCAACATAGAGAGCTGTGAAAATGCCAGAGGGAAGGGAGGAAAGAAGAGTATCGAGGGCAACCGGGAAGAAGAGTAGTGCTCAGAACACTACCTTGAGAGTACACCTTCGTATTGCTGAAAAGAGGCAGAGAGAGTGGTACCAAGCCTCACTCTAAAGGGACGACCAGAGAGGAAGCTTTGGAGGAAGAAGACCACAAGAACGGAGCTGGGATAGGATATGGTATCTCCAGGAAGTGTCATACGTTTTTTCCAGGTCAAAAAGAACAACAACGGAGATCTTCACAGCAAAGGCAGTACCTCCAAGTTCACTAAGACATCAATCGTGCTGCAACACTTGCGAAAGCCAAATTGAGAAGGGAAGAGGAGGTAATAGCGTTTCAAAAAGCCTATCAGACAGATATTAACCATATATTCAAAACGTTGACAGACTCAACTCGTTAGAACAATGGGGCTAAAGTCTTTAGGGGAAGTCTAACAAAGAGAAGCTGATTTCCGAATAGGGAGAACTACCGCCTTAAGCCAGTCCTCAGGTACTGACGACGACTCCCAGATACGATTATAAATTTGTAGTAAATGCTGAAACGCGCATGTTGGGAGATGGCGAAGCATCTCATAATGAATGTCATCTGAGCCCGCTCTCGTAGAACCGCAGTAGATACCCAACAGGAGTTAGTCAGCTTATTGTATGGTTGCATCCTGGGGGGGGGGAGACCTTGATATAAGCCTAACGTGCATGAATACACACTGGCTGCCTGTTCCCCGCCACAATGATGATTGTAATCTTCTGTTTAATTGTAATCATCTGTTAATTTAGTTAAAATTTCTTCTGCTGTTCTGTTGCATTTCTGCTGTTATATTCATCATATAACTAGAATCACTCTCTTTTTTTCCTTTTTTCAATTCAATTTATGCTTTTGATCTCAATTAGTATTAAGTTTTAGTCTAAGTTCCCCCCCCCCCCCACACCTTGCCGGAAACGTTGTGAATATTAGTGGCTTCAGGCATTGTATGTATTAGCTCTATCTATTAATCCGACATTATGTTTGAAACTCATTTTCAATGTAGATACCTCTACCTGAATAAATATCTTATTTTAACAATGAATTATTATTATTACACAATCTATCCATCCATCCTCTACAGTCCCTCGTGAACCTACAGCCAGCTTCACTGTTAGCATCATAACACAGAAAACGCTCAACAAATTCTCGCCGCTAACCCCAAACTTCAGCAAATTCAACAAGCGATATGCCCTCACGCCCTTGTCACCCACAAAATGCATCACCAAAGACATCAGTAACGCTACCACTCCTCTAGCAGCCACTTAACAAACACATCCACGCACTCAAAGAGATCCATGACTTCCAAGGAAATCTTGGAAGTCAATACATCGGAAGCCATTACATTAGCATATTACTCAAGGAATTCCTCTCTAAACAGGAATATGTCACCCTTACCGAAAGTCTTCTCAAAATAACAACAAAAGATTATATTCAGAGACACGTGCTTCCTAATAGAATGGTGACATGAGTATTAAAGACAGATATACTTCACGCAACTCTCGGATGTTGCAATATTCTTATAACATCCATTTAAACATCATTAATGCACAGAACAAGAGTTTCAGAGTCATATTTGTATGTATACCATTTCACATAGGCGTTCTCCAGCATTATGACAGAGACAAGGCAGCTAAAACTGGATGTGATAAGCCTAAAATTGAGTGGGCTATGGACATTCCAATCTTTACTGTAAAAGCTGCAATACTTCAGGAAATTAAAGATGACAAGAACAACTACTGACACTCAAAGGCCAGAAAGCACGAATATAAAGAGCTATGACATGCCTAGAACCGAGAATAATAAGTATGGTAAGCACAAAACACCCAATAGTCAGTGTGACATTGTAATTAGGCTGGGATATCGATAGTAGTTTATTTCATTTATTATGCACCCCATACCCATCCTGTGGACGGTAGTGAAAAGGGTTACAGAGGCACTTTATGGGCTCAGGGACTGAATCCCACAATTCATTTAGTTAAGCATGTTACACAATTCAATGCACTTCGTCTCATCAACAATGGGCTCGAGATCGACCACAAGTACAGTTTCTAAATTAAGCATCTGACATGTAGAGAGCTAGTGTCACAATTAATAAGTTTATTCTACACACCGCTCCATGCAGTGGGCAGCAGTGGATAGGTTACAATCACTCACTTACTACCTACAGTTAGCAAACTGGGCTAAGACTTCTGGCAGCAGATCATTTTGAATTAAATATTTACACATGTCTTGAACATTTGTTATAGAGTTGTCTCTGAATTCACGTATCTTTTCGCACTCCATCACATAGTGACAGAGGTGTACGAATAATTTTGTTGACACAATTTACATTTAGTCAGGTCTACATCAGCAGATACTGATAATTCCCAGAGATACATGTAATTAAACCGAGTCTAAACCGATCAGTAGTAATATCTAGAAGTCTGCTAAGTTTATTGGATGATCCATAGAAGTTTGGCTCGTCTTGCATGATAGTCGATATATATGACAGTTGGCTACAGGTAATGAATCCCCCAATGGTGAACATTCTAACCGTAAGCTATGTGAACAAGAGCTAGGACATACTCTCCAACACTATGTATGTGATTGGCCCCGTTATCAGTGATTTCAGACCAAATGGTACGAGGTACTTTGAGCTCTGTAACTTTCAAATATTCACGAATATTGTAAGATATTCTTGTGCCGTACCAAGATTTTGCTAGTGGAGGCTAATGATTAGACTTGCATTTCTCGTTCTCTCCTGATTCCATGTATGACTAACCATCCTGTGAGATTGGGATATTAGATGAACTTATAGCTCGTTTTTTATCTACACTGCGTAATCTTTCATTTAGAATAGGGTAGCAGCACGTTGCTGTGTATTTCTAAGCTTGTTAACAAAAACTGGAACAACCAGCACAGTCTTAGGGGGAAAATAACAATCTTAATCTTAAAATTCTTAAAAATCATACAATATAATTTATGTTATATAATTTATATTATTCATAATTCATATTAATGTTAAAGCATACCTGAATTTACCCGAGGGCCACTAGGTCTCTCTAGTGGCCTTGACGAGAACAAGAAGTTTGTCAAAGTTCCCCCCTTTGTTCTGATGATTTTATCGGGCTGGATTTTGAAATGCAGAAGTGTTTTGGCATTTACGGCTTCGGTGGGTAGGCAGTTCCATGCGTTTATAACCCTATGGGTTTAACATATTTCCGATCTTGTAGAACTATTCCTTTGTCCAGAGATTTTTTGAAAAGAAGTTTCAGTTATATGGATAGTTTATCTGTCTGTTCCTTGTCGACTATGAATTGTATTCCGTCCACAAATGGAACTTTTGAATCGCTCAGTGTGTCAATGATTTTCCTGATTATATCGCATGTTATAGCAGCATCTCTTAATTTACTATCTTTTCCTACATTAAACATTTGTGTGGGTACTCGGATGTTGTCTAAACTCTCTCATTTGAACACTGATGTAAAGTATTCATTCAGTGTCTGCTGACCTTTAATCAATTATTAGTCATCTTTTAAGGGTTCTACCTAGTCCTTTGCTTTGGTTTTACTTCTAATTTTGTAACTAGTTATCAAAAGAAGGCATCAAGCCAGGAAGGCAATGTAGCACCATGAAATGTGCCAGATATTCAGAAGGCGCTAAATATCACTAAGGATGCTAATACGAGAACAAAAGCGCATAAGGTGAACAATACCAAAGGTATCCGATTCAAAAAGCATTCTATCGCGGGACAAGTGACCGTGAGGGACAGTCGGTAAGCAAGACACACGCTCGTCTTGAAGTTGGGACATTCAAAAAAAGATATGCACGACAGTAAGAGCGACAATGCAGTTTGGACAATACGGAGCAGGGCGGCGCTCGTTAAGTGCCAGTGAGTTAAAAGTGTATGGCCAATACCTAACCTTGCCTGAGCCATTTCCCATCGCCGGTTACGGTGGTAGGAGGATGGCCATGGTGTGAGGAGATGGTTCACCAGCTCACTTACAATAGTGCTCTTATGCCTGTGGGAGCCAGTACACTTGTTAAGTGCACTTGTTAAGTGGGCAGACTTAAGTTTGGTAACCAGCAACCGAAACATCTAGTGTTTGGACGCATGTGAGAGCCCCAGTCATCAGCAGTCCAGAAATGTTACCCTAGCCGGGGGTAGCATGTCTGTGGACAGTGCTAGAGCCGATAGCATCATCTTATTGTATGGCATGGAGCGAGACCCCACTTTGCGCGGGAACAGCTAGGCCGCAGGCGTGGGTGAGCTGTGGGCCTTCCACGCTCGAGTCGTCGTCATGGAAACAGCTGCCATCTTAGTAAACATCTTGAGCCGCCATGTTGGTCGGCCATCTTGGAGTTGCCCTAGGGGCTATGCTACACCATGGATGATTGGATGAGAGGGGTAGGCCGCTGTATGCCTTCCTCTCATTGGTTATTTCGAGGAAGACGCGGGAATCGTCGATGTAAGCATCATTCTGAACCCAGCTGCCACCTTGTCAAGACGCTTCTCTGTACTCAATTCGGCCAAATTGAGTATAGGGCGCCGTGGTGGCTGGACTACTTAACCGCTTCACTTCCTGCTTCACCAACGACAGCGGTCATCACAGAATCCTGCCGAAGTCGTCGCTTGGAGGGGAGAAAGACATTGTGTACAGTGGGAAGAGGTACAGTGATCTGGGATTGTGGGATAATGTGCATACGAGCAGTAACAGACTCGTAGATCCCATACCAGTGATGATTAGACTTGCTAGTGCTCTGTAGCAGTCGATGGGAACGGGGAAATTCGTGTCAGGCAGATTTCCCATGTTTGTGTGAGACGCTATCGTTGTGCGCGTCACCTGGGTACGAACGCTTCACTTCACCGGTGGGTCGAGGGTGCGAACCGAGCCATGTTGTGAGTGGGAGGGGTTCGAGTGCGCGCCAATTGTACGAAAAATACCACGTGTGGTACTACCGCCGCCTACGCCACCCTGAGCGAGCCAGCCACCCGTAGCAGGGTGCCTGATGTATGGAAATGGTGTGTAAGCCGGCAGTATAAATGAGTAAGTACCTATGTGTGTATTTCTGGTGATCAGTTAGTCTCTAAAAGCTTGAATTCGAAGTCAAGTGTTCCGTCACATTGTCACGCAGCACCTGTGGAGGTGAAGTGGAGTGTGGACGAGGAGATAATCACCCTTGTTGTCATCTTGTCAGTCCAGAGGGACTTACGTCTTGTGTACACAGACGTACAGTGTGTGTGTGTGTGTGGTTACACACGGGAACAGAGTATACATAGATTAGCCAAGGACTGTGAGGATGTCCATGTAATAATTATATTAATCCATTGTGGTAATTAATCATTTTTGATCGTCCGTGGGACGGAGTGATATCATTTCCATGTGTGGTCTTGCAGGTGTGGAATTTCAACACTGAGCGCTCAGGTATGTGTAACGCCAGTGATTCCTGGCAATGATTATTGTGGAGTGTACCACAGTGTGGTCTAAATTTCTTGTATTGTTCCCAGGGCCGTGACAAGTGTGATTTATATATATATATGTATTGTGGTTGCAATATTAACGTAATTTTGGTAGAATTTGGTGAGTGACAAGGCTGGCTGGAGAGACCGCCATCGCTCTGTCGAGTAACGTAACTCTCGAGAGTGTTTATCGGCATGCGTGATCGATAAATCACTCACCCATGTGATTTAAGGAGTGCGAGATCTCCTTAGTGTTCCCAATAACGTTTGATAGCTGTAGGCTACATGTGTCAGCAGTAATTATATATATATATATATATATATATATATATATATATATATATATATATATATATATATATATATATATATATATATATATATATATATATATATATATATATATATCACTAAGAACTCTTTGACCCGGCCAGGATTCGAACCCATGCCGTCCAGGATCACCCCTAAACGTACACAGTACCGTGACCACCGCACCAATGATCGTCTAGACGATCATTGGTGCGGTGGTCACGGTACTGTGTACGTTTAGGGGTGATCCTGGACGGCATGGGTTCGAATCCTGGCCGGGTCAAAGAGTTCTTAGTGATATATGGCTTGCGCGTTCATGCAGCTTTCTCACATATATATATATATATATATATATATATATATATATATATATATATATATATATATATATATATATATATATATATATATATAATCGTAGTGTCACGGTGCCCAGTGTTATTGTGTTATTTACTGTGTGTTGGTTGCCATATATTGACCTATGTTCTAGGGGTTATTGATAGCACTGGGGTCATTTTGTGGGAACCGACCTGTGAGATTTATATTTATTTAATTTATATGAATTTATATTTACGTTAATTTATATACTTCGATAGCAATTTGTATAATGTTAAGTGGACTGTATTTCTGCAATAATCTCAATCTCACAAATCGATCCTCTACACATTAGGGGGGGTTTATATTTATATATATGCAGCCAATCAAACTACAGTAATAGACTACATACTATTAAACATTGAAAAGGTTCCTTATCTTATAGTACAGCAGGTTAGTCCACCAGGTATAACTAGGGTGTAGACACCAAATTATCCTCTTTGAGGTAGCTTCCATCACCCAGTAACTGGTGCACAAACTCTTCCTCGTCTTGACCTGTCAAAAAGGCGCTAACTGTGAAGCCAGAAACCTATATATGACAAGTATTTCAGAAAAAACTGTACATGTAACATGAAGACCTGGCTTAATTACCTTTAGTTTGAGGCTTCCACGTGCTCTAACCGGGTCACCCTATATAATGACATTAATGGCCATAAATGAAGATACATGGGTTTCGGAAAGAACACTTAACTTGAATTTGTAGACAGCGTGTTGAAAATGGTACACCTTTGGTTTCCATAACACTACGTCCAAGTAAAATTAACAGGAACCGAATTTGCTCCCGTGTGAGCCTCTGGTCTCGTACAAAACAATGGCTGCCCTCCTTCCTCCCTCTCTCTGACGCCTGGCTTACATTGTCCACATGTCAGAAAGTGATAGAAGGGTCACATTTACTCTACTTTAATATTGATAATTAAGTTAATTTATATAAGATGTTTTATGATGATAAAGTCCAAAGACTAATGTATTTAAGAATAATTCCCACCATAATAGGTGGTGAATTATAATAGTGTGTGGTGATGATATCCCGTTTTCTTTAGACGGTAATTCCACTACAAGTTACGTTTTCTATGGGTAACTTGTTTATACAATACAGCTATTATCTGTATGATATTATTATTAAATGGTGTCGGATTTTCCGACATAATTCCCCAGGGGGCTGCTCACGGGTCGAAGTCCTCTTTAGAACAGACGAACACCGATACTCCTCCTTCGAATTATTACATTAATTTGATGTTAGCAGTTAGTAATCACACATTTGTGCGTCTGTTCATACAGGACGGATGTCCCGTACTAGAGTTGCAGGGGTTAGAAGTCTAATGCGATTTCATTTCCCTGTCAACTCTTGAAAGGCTAATATTCAAGCCTAATTACATATTATTTAACCCAGAAGACTGGATGTGATCAAGTACTACAGTCAAGTATGATTCAGGGACTGCAGTGAGATCAGTGACATTAGATATAACTTGAAGTTTCTTCAGGTAACTGGTCACTGATATATAAACACTGAGGCCCATGGAATACATCTTGATTAAATAATAAATGTATCAAATCAGTCATCAGATTTATTGGGGTTTAATTTAGTTAATTGATTCAGAAGATTGAATAGCTCATCATTAAAGTAAAGTATGGTTCTGAGACTGCAGTGGGATCAGTGACATTGGTCGCAGTGACTTGTAGCTGTTTTAGGCTACTGTTCACTGATTTGCCACTGAGGCCTCATGAACTCATCTTCAGCTTTAAATGATGATACTAACATCAACTTCTGTTGGTATAGTCAGCTGTAATCTCCTTAGTATAATGCTACTGGAGAAATATAATCAGCTGACAAATTTAGATTCTACTGGTATTGTTTATCTGCAGGCATAGGTCTCCTCAGGCTTGATACTGGGCCTGAGAGTAATTTACCTCCTGCAGAGTTTAACATGGTTATACCCTGATATTTAGTAGGGCTACCGATGAATCGATGGCAATAGTCTGTCCCTACAAGGAGACCGAAGTCGGTGAGGTGATCAGACTTAATATTATCTGCCAATTTTATTCCTCTATTTCTCAGGAATTTGGCTGTTGATCTCAAACCTTGAACTTGTAGGTCTACTGGTATTTTGTCCACCACAATGGCTTGTACTCGACAGACGTACCTGCCTAAGCGTACTGATGGTTGTACCACCTGGTAGACTTGAGGTCCTGCATCTGTTACAAACCCTGAGATGTTGAATGACGTCTGGGCTACAGGCCTTAATTGTAGTTCATCTGCCAACTTTTTAGTGATATATGTTCTCTGGGATCCTTGGTCAAACAACCCACGGGTATGGACCTTGGCCCTCTTATTCAGGATGGTAATTTGGGCAGTAGGCAAAGTCGTATTACCTTTAGACTTTGCCGATTGGACACTCTTTGTTTGTTGCACCCTGCAGTACTGTACTGTGGTGGGAATGCTATCTTCCACCTTGGGGTTTGGAGACGTTGTTTTGGTGTCTCTGCACAATGCTGCATGGTGCTGACCTTTGTTACACCTATTACAGGTGTGTAATTGGGTCTCACAGTCGTTGATGTTATGTTTCCTGAGGCACCTCGTGCAATGTTGCAAATCTTTGAGTCGTTCAACACGGGCGTCACTATCAGGATAATTAGAGCAGTGGTACATTGAATGTTTCTCATTGCAGAACAAACATGTTCCATAGCTTCCAGTACCCTTTGGTGTCACGTTCTTGGGTGACACAGTAACTATAGGCTTGGAGGGTCCCACTGCATATACGCCCACACTGCTACTGTTCCACTTTGGTGTTGAATTATATTGTCTAGATTGATTTGGAGTACCTTTGGTACTCTGTGGTTTACTATTATTGGTTTCTGAGGGTTTACTTGGTGGTTTTAATTTGTCATGTGTTCGTAATTGATGAACTACTGACTTTAAACCTTCAGATATTTCATTCATGGATAAGATACTTTTATTGTAATGAGCACTCATTTGTCTCAATATGTCCCTAGGTATTTTCTCCTGGACAATTATTTTCAAGACCCACTCAGCCCCGTTTGTATCTGCTGTCAGGCTGAGGGCATTGATCAATGATTCTACCTCCAGCTTGAAGACTTGGAGTGAATCAGCTGAAGCCTCCGGTGGGGGTAAATGCAACAGCTCATGAACTAAATGTGATGTTCTTACTTCTGGATCAGCATAATTATCCTTGAGGAGTTTTACTGCCAGATCATAGCCGTCATTAGTTAATCTCAGATGGGATACTACTGTTTTAGCCTCACCTGATAATTGGCCTTGCAAATAAGAGAATTTACTACTCTTTGGTAAAGATTGTTTTGAGTCTACAAGGTCAACGAATTTGTTCCAAAATTCGTCCCAATCTTCCTCATCTTTTCCTGAGAAAGTGGGTAAATTAATTGGAGGGAGTCGAGCTTCTGCTTGACTCGTATTAGATGCAACTGTTGATGTTGTTGTTGCCTTGTTCTGGGCAATTAATTTGACATAAGGCTGTAACGTGGCCTGAGTGTGATCTTCATAATTCGCAAGATCAACCATAATGTCGTCTATTTCTGTTTCTGATAAATTGGTATTGGCAAGTTCAGCCACATATGTTGCTATTTGACATTTGATTTGCTCAAATTTACCTGCAGCTGCTTGATTATAGCTTTCCAGGTCAGCATAATCAACTGTTGATTGTTGTGACAAATCTTCACATTTCTTGATCTGTCTTGTTAAGTGGCCTTTAAGACCTGCAAGGGTTCTTTTCATTCTCCCTGCATTATCCATACTGGCTAGTTGGTGAAGCCTTGTGGGACTTGTACTTGGGCTGCTCATAATACTGAACAAGCACTGATGGTAGCCTAGGGTAAATTCTGCACTCACTAGGCCATAATCCTACCTCTACTAGAGGTTAGCACTTAAAATTAATACACATCATATATATACAATCATACACACTAATGATTTGAGTGATAAACCAGTGTCACTGGAAGTACCTTTAGGTTAGCTCTTCTATATCACCCTAGGATGGTAGAGACACTAATTAATCACTCAAAGGTGTAATGATCATAAGTAAATTATTATATATACAACTCAACTCGAGTTGGTAAAAATTACACCCAAAATAGGGTCTGCACCATTCATTAATGGTGTTAGGTTATTGAATATAGTACAACTGACTATGGTAATAATGGGACTAGGATGAGCAATAATAGATCAACTAGTCAGTGGTAATATCCTACCCTGTTGTGGGTTGGCTATTAGTAAATATTATACTGTGAACACTAGTGCAGTATATATTAAATGATTCTCTATTTTGGAGAAATAATATACACAATTATTGATAATAGCCTCTTAATTAGCCTCTATGAAACTTCTTATATTATCAAGAAGTATTAAATATTATTAGTGACCTCGCGAAATAAAGTCCACAAAATTCGTAGATAATCTCTCGCGAAATGTAACACCACGAAATCCGTGAACAATATCGCGAAGACACAGTCACTAATTTGGCTGGCTTCTATATTAGCGCTGTCATTTCACGAAATAACACGCCACCAAATATCTGTGGGTGTGCATGAAACCGCTGACGAAGCTGAACTCAGTTGAGGGGGGCTCGTGAGCTCCCACGAGGCGCTGTCTTTGACTTGCTGGCCTTTGTTTAAATAACACTGCACTAGTATATTTAATGAATCCACTGGTTAACTGGTTCATCCGGTACTAATATGACCAAATGTGGGTTCAAAGGACCGAATAATCCGGTTCGAAGGACCAAATAATGTGGGAACCGACCTGTGAGATTTATATTTATTTAATTTATATGAATTTATATTTACGTTAATTTATATACTTCGATAGCAATTTGTATAATGTTAAGTGGACTGTATTTCTGCAATAATCTCAATCTCACAAATCGATCCTCTACACATTAGGGGGGGTTTATATTTATATATATGCAGCCAATCAAACTACAGTAATAGACTACATACTATTAAACATTGAAAAGGTTCCTTATCTTATAGTACAGCAGGTTAGTCCACCAGGTATAACTAGGGTGTAGACACCAAATTATCCTCTTTGAGGTAGCTTCCATCACCCAGTAACTGGTGCACAAACTCTTCCTCGTCTTGACCTGTCAAAAAGGCGCTAACTGTGAAGCCAGAAACCTATATATGACAAGTATTTCAGAGAAAACTGTACATGTAACATGAAGACCTGGCTTAATTACCTTTAGTTTGAGGCTTCCACGTGCTCTAACTGGTTCACCCTATATAATGACATTAATGGCCATAAATGAAGATACATGGGTTTCGGAAAGAACACTTAACTTGAATTTGTAGACAGCGTGTTGAAAATGGTACACCTTTGGTTTCCATAACACTACGTCCAAGTAAAATTAACAGGAGCCGAATTTGCTCCCGTGTGAGCCTCTGGTCTCGTACAAAACAATGGCTGCCCTCCTTCCTCCCTCTCTCTGACGCCTGGCTTACATTGTCCACATGTCAGAAAGTGATAGAAGGGTCACATTTACTCTACTTTAATATTGATAATTAAGTTAATTTATATAAGATGTTTTATGATGATAAAGTCCAAAGACTAATGTATTTAAGAATAATTCCCACCATAATAGGTGGTGAATTATAATAGTGTGTGGTGATGATATCCCGTTTTCTTTAGACGGTAATTCCACTACAAGTTACGTTTTCTATGGGTAACTTGTTTATACAATACAGCTATTATCTGTATGATATTATTATTAAATGGTGTCGGATTTTCCGACACATTTGCAACAGTAAGTAAGTAAGTGTGTGCAGTATTCTAATATTTGGAAATTAGAGTACTTGCCGTGTGTGTTATTGCAAAGGGGTTGTTATTTGATGGTGATTGTTGCTAGTGTTGAGCATCACCGTATGTGATTGCAGTTCAGTAAAGTCATTGTGGGGCAGTGTTCTAGAGGGTTCATATCCTTTGTTATTTTACTAGGTTCTGCAGTATTGTCATTGCAACCGGATTGTAACGTAAATCACTGATTTCTTAGTGTGATTTGTCATTGTCGTGGGTGAACTCGGCTGTAGACGAGTACTTGGGTACACATATATTCTCCTGGTTATCTGGTAGGACATCGAAGTCCAGTATTCAGTGAGGTGATTGCGAGGCAATTAATATAACGTAACCAAGGGAACGCCCATTGCTTTAAGAGAATTTGTTCTTTGACAATTTGAGTAACGTAGAATACGTTTGGGTTAATTTACTTTCCTGCAAGCAGCTACGGTAGTCTCGAGGAGCCTAGCCATCAGCCAGATAAGAATTAGAGTATTGTCTGTCGTAATTAACGGTCAGTGGGCCGGGTAATTGACGTGTTTCAGGAAGTCAAAGTAATTAACCTCGATCCTTGTTTGATCGACTCACACGAAGGCTCCATTGTTCCATTAACGTAACGTCGTTATTTATCTGCCCGGAAGTACCGGCACTTGATTGACTCGTGGGAGGGGTAACGTCATTTTAGAATAACGTAAACGTGGGGCTAATTACTGTTATTAGCCACCTGAATTGGTCTGAGTATGGAAGGCTTAGACGGAATTCATACCTTAATGTAAATTGCTGAGCCAATGTGAAAGGTTGCGTATTTTAATTGTTTAATTATTGATCTTGAAGATAGTAATTAATTACTCTAAAGGTAATCACGAGTGATTACCGTTCTCTTAGCACTTTGGACATTGTAAATCAGAGTTTACCATCGCTGAGTGATTAGTAACCGATTAACGTAAATTAAGGTAACTAGTAAAGAGATTAATCAGCTGTCTGGTAGTACAGGGATTAATAGGATTTTCTCACTGAATGCTCGACGGGTAGAGTGTTGTGTAATTTCCGCGTTACTAGTGACGGTTGTAAGAGTTATTAATTTGACGTAAATGTTATTGTGTTATTAACGTAAATAAATTGTTATTGATTGTTAATCGTCCGTGGGACGGAGTGTTAACGTAAGAAGTAATTTGAGGAAGGGTGCTGGAGTTGCCAGTGAACCCATTAGTTATTGTTGTCATTGAAAGACTACTGATTAGATTGCATTGCAACCGCTATTGCAGGTGTAGACTGCACTGAGGCGTAGAACAGTTAGGAGGTTACTGGAGACGTGTTTCAGAACCCACTGTGTCATTTGTTGTAATTGTGATTATAGATCTGTTAGTTCTTGTTTCTTGTTGATTCCTCTGTGGTCACGCTTATGTTCGAGTTAGTTCATTATGCAGTCCGAGGGGCTGGTGTCTAGCTGTCATTGATAGTGTCACAGGAAGGATTTCGAGTAACGTCATTGACATTTCTTTTTGTTTTGTTGTAGTAGTTAGTACTTTATTGAATAAACTAAGTTGTTATGGTTAACACTCTCTTTTCGATACACCCCACACATTATTATTGTTATGCAAGTGTTCTTCACACTCGACTAATAAAATTGAGACTGATTCTGAGTTTTGGACCAAATATACGGCACCACACAACAATAAATTATTGTTGTGAGAGCCCTTGACCTACTCGTTAGATTCGCTTCGGCGAATGGCGAAGGTCAGCGACCTAAGAGGGGGGATTTCAATTTTCATTGGGGTCTCGGCGTTTGCTAGCGCCTAGTCAATTGTTCATACATGGTCCCAAAGTGAGGAATGAGCTGCTTACTACACTGGTGTGTTAGCTAAGCAAGTCCTTCCTCAGGCGACCTAATTGAATATCACGACAGGAATAAAGGTTAAAGAATAAAGAAAATTCTTAGACATTTTCCGAGCTAAATTCCTTATACCAATTTCATTTTATTCCAAACTCACAAGACACTAAAACTCTCACACATGGGAACACACTACTCTTAAGAGCATGCAGTTTATTACTAGTAACAGAAGACCAACGACCCTGCCAACGGTCACGGATTGAGGAATGAATAACTTGGTAGACGTTGAAATAAGGAACATCTTTGCGGGAAATGGGACAAGTGGGGATAGCCTCCTTAGTGGCAGCATCCGCACGCTCATTTAAGGAAACACCAATATGACTGGGAACCCAGCAAAACTCTACTGTCTTAAATCTGCTGGAGATAATAAACAGTCAATATTGAATTTCGACGACCACAAGATGGGAAAGATTAAAGGACTCCAGAGCCATGAGGGCCCTGCGAGAATCAACTACAACAAGAAAGGAAGAATAACGGCGAGAAAGCAGTTGACGAAGAGTATAAAAAAATACGTAAAGTTTTGCCATGAAAATGCTATTCTCCAGAGATAGGCGACTCATAGGTGCGGTCAGGAACTACAACAGAGTAGTCTACACTGCCGGCCGACTTAGACTCATCTGTGAAGACGGAGATGGAGCTGGAGTGTGAAGAAAAGTGAGCAGGAAAATGGCGTTTCAGAACTGTAGGAGGGGTAAAATCTTTTGTTATGCGGGTCAAGGTTTTACAAAACTTAGGAAGGGGAACCGTCCTTGGGAGCAAGGATGGAACGACATGATGGGAAATATTGGTAACACGAACCGAGAGAGAACCTTGCAAGCGATACAACGAGTCTGAGAAGTTAAAAAGATGCCGGGGGTGTGATGCTCCCTCACGACGACAACATCCTGGAAAGGGAGGGGGGGGGGCGGGTAGTAGGCATCCTTCAGTCTCGGAAGACTATGGAGTTGCACCCTGACAGGGCGCAAAGCCTGGGTAGGTAGATATGGAGGAGAAGCTGTTACCCATGCAGCAGGTCCCCCCTCTCCACGTTGCTGAAATTATCCAATAGAAAGGCAAATGCCAATACACATGGTTCCAGCAACGTCGCAAGAGCTGCCAGAACGAGGTCGACGTCAACAACGAACTGCCTTAGGGGCTCCAACTCCGGATTTTTCCTCGAGGTTGACTCCTGAAGCCTTTCCCAAAAAAGGGGTATGGCCGCAAGGCAGCGGAGGTTTAAAATCAGGGTTTTCCTTTCCCTAGATGGGCTGCCTTCCCAGGCTATCGAGTCCCATCTACCCGCAGCAGCTGGTTTTAAGGCGCCAGAGGCACGCCCTCGCCCCTTCTCCTGTCGGTAAAAGCAGTTCCGCCGGACTTAAAGACAAAGCCACCCGTGTAGGCCAGGAGTTGGACTTGGTTGTTGTCAGAGGCTATTGGAGCATTGCCGTATAGGAGCATTTTATAGGTCATGGGAGCTCGCCCCCCATTACCACCCCCTGGCTATGACAACCCCTTGGAACCAAAGGGGGGGTTGTGTTACGTCTAATATAGGTATAGAACAACTTTTTTTGAGTCTTTATGTTTTGAGCAAGTTTTCTTTCGTAGCTTCTTTTGGTTGATCTGATTTCCTGGGTGGCTGAATTTAAATTAAAGTCCTTCTGTATTTTGGGAGTATATTGAGACCGAGAGACCTGATGTGCTGCATTTGTGCATCCAAAAAGCACATGCATCACGAACTCAGATAAAATCAGTCTCTGCCTACACCACACGAGGGGGAGAAGAGAATAATGACACAGGGCGGGAAGGGAAATAGAGGGGAACTGAACTGATAAAACACGAGGAAGGAGAAGAGACTGAGTGGGTAACTGAAATATCATTCTGGTACCAGAGCATCCAAGGATAATCCTCACGGCTTCGTTTCCCACTATCACAACACTCCGAGCATTTTTGCAGGCAGTAAAGTAATTAGAAGTGCATCACAGTGAACTAAAGATTTAACACATGCACGCTACATCATACTAACAACTCTGACAATTGCAAAAGCCTGATAGACACTTTGCCACAGCCTTGACGACTCAGCTTCTCTTTACACAAACGACAGTGATTACAACACGATCATACAGGGCGGACCTCAAGGCCAAGGTATTTAAATCTGTTTACGTAGTGAAGTTGAGAGCCATCATACAATTGCATGTGCTTCAGCCTACAGTTTAGACCTATTGTCTTGTGTATGATCCTCTGTCATATGACAATGAATACCAGCATTATCCTCCAATAAGACCTAATTGAATTACTCATATTAAGCAAAATTTTAATGATTTTTTGTTAATAATAATAATAATAATAATAATAATAATAATAATAATAATAATAATAATAATAATAATAATAATGATATTGAGAACAGTTCCTCCCATCTGGGAGGGTGCCGATTTAGTATCTGCTTTTCTTCAGACGATTGAATCAATAGAGGATATAAATTTGTTAATTATAATACTGTAAATTAATTTTTAGTAATTAAAAATTAACCAATGACTTAACACTGAATTAGCAAATGTGAGTACTCTTAAACTGTATGATGAATTCCAGTGCAATGACAACAGGCTACATAGTTAGAGAACGATCATTAACTAATAAGGGGTTATAACAAGGGGAAGGGAATTATCAGGGGAAAGCGCCAAGCCATTACGAGTATATAGCACTGGGAAGGGGTCAGGATAAGGATATGGGATGGGACGAGGGGAAGGAATGGTGCCCAACAACTTGGACGGTCGGGGATTGAACGCTGACCTGCCTGAAGCGAGACTGTCGCTCTGCCGTCCAGCCCAAGTGGTTGGGTAGGTTCATCAGGAAGTGCTGCTTGCCGAGGAAAGAATGAAAATTATGTCATAAGAAAATGCAGACAGCGCGGCAACTGACCTGCGCACGCATGCACGTGAGACTCCTAGGATAACTAAATAAGTAGGCAGCAATTAGCAATGTTTAACAAGGGTTCGGGTTTATGGCAAGTATGTCAAATTTAACATACAACAGTTAAGGAAGGAAGTGGTGCCTGGCGGGCAGGCCTAGTTAAGCACCCCTTCCCCCCATTCCTACTTGTAATATATGACAAAGAAAAGGTGGAGAGGACATTTTTTTTAAGGAAGTGTAGCCTAGTTCCGGGGAGTGGCGGGTGGGCGTTTTTACGAAGCGAGTGTAAAGGAGAGCGACCTCGGAGAAATGAGACCAGGCAGCAACCCTTGGCATGCGTGCCAAAAGTGGCACGTATATTACTTTTTTCTGGCATATAAAACTCAGGGCTCACCTTTAAATGTAATTAAATATATAAATGTCCAATTTTCTTAAGAGCGAAACCAAATAAAAATGCCACAAAGAGACAAGGACTAGCAAGTGTTTTAATAATAACTAGTAATAAGAAAATTAAACAAACCGTATTTCCCAGCCATCTGTCTCCGCGATACACTGACATATAACTTGTGTCCTGTTCAGTGTGTTGGTGTATACAGTGTGTTGGTGTATACTGTGTGTTGGTGTATACAGTGTGTTGGTGTATACTGTGTGTTGGTGTATACAGTGTGTTGGTGAATACAGTGTGTTGGTGTATACTGTGTGTTGGTGTATACAGTGTGTTGGTGTATACTGTGTGTTGGTGTATACAGTGTGTTGGTGTATACTGTGTGTTGGTGTATACAGTGTGTTGGTGTATACTGTGTGTTGGTGTATACAGTGTGTTGGTGTATACAGTGTGTTGGTGTATACAGTGTGTTGGTGTATACTGTGTGTTGGTGTATACAGTGTGTTGGTGTATACTGTGTGTTGGTGTATACAGTGTGTTGGTGTATACAGTGTGTTGGTGTATACAGTGTGTTGGTGTATACAGTGTGTTGGTGTATACAGTGTGTTGGTGTATACTGTGTGTTGGTGTATACAGTGTGTTGGTGTATACAGTGTGTTGGTGTATACAGTGTGTTGGTGTATACAGTGTGTTGGTGTATACAGTGTGTTGGTGTATACAGTGTGTTGGTGTATACTGTGTGTTGGTGTATATACAGTGTGTTGGTGTATACAGTGTGTTGGTGTATACAGTGTGTTGGTGTATACAGTGTGTTGGTGTATACAGTGTTTTGGTCTATATAGTGTGTTGGTGTATATACAGTGTGTTGGTGTATACAGTGTGTTGGTGTATACAGTGTGTTGGTGTATACAGTGTGTTGGTGTGTATACAGTGTGTTGGTGTATACAGTGTGTTGGTGTATACAGTGTGTTGGTGTATACAGTGTGTTGGTGTATACAGTGTGTTGGCGTATACAGTGTGTTGGTGTATACAGTATGTTGGTGTATACAGTGTGTTGGTGTATACAGTGTGTTGGTCTATACAGTGTGTTGGTGTATACAGTGTGCTGGTGTATACTGTGTGTTGGTGTATACAGTATGTTGGTGTATACAGTGTGTTGGTGTATACAGTGTGTTGGTGTATACAGTATGTTGGTGTATACAGTGTGTTGGTGTATACAGTGTGTTGGTCTATACAGTGTGTTGGTGTATACAGTGTGTTGGTGTATGCAGTGTGTTGGTGTATACAGTGTGTTGGTGTATACAGTGTGTTGGTCTATACAGTGTGTTGGTGTATACAGTGTGTTGGTGTATACAGTGTGTTGGTGTATATACAGTGTGTTGGTGTATACAGTGTGTTGGTGTATACAGTGTGTTGGTGTATACAGTGTGTTGGCGTATACAGTGTGTTGGTCTATACAGTGTGTTGGTGTATACAGTGTGTTGGTGTATACAGTATGTTGGTGTATACAGTGTGTTGGTGTATACAGTATGTTGGTGTATACAGTGTGTTGGTGTATACAGTGTGTTGGTGTATACAGTGTGTTGGTGTGTATACAGTGTGTTGGTGTATACAGTGTGTTGGTGTATACAGTGTGTTGGTCTATACAGTGTGTTGGTGTATACAGTGTGTTGGTGTATACAGTATGTTGGTGTATACAGTGTGTTGGTGTATACAGTATGTTGGTGTATACAGTGTGTTGGCGTATACAGTGTGTTGGTCTATACAGTGTGTTGGTGTATACAGTGTGTTGGTGTATACAGTATGTTGGTGTATACAGTGTGTTGGTGTATACAGTGTGTTGGTGTATACAGTGTGTTGGTGTATGCAGTGTGTTGGTGTATACAGTGTGTTGGTGTGTATACAGTGTGTTGGTGTATACAGTATGTTGGTGTATACAGTGTGTTGGTGTATACAGTGTGTTGGTGTATACAGTGTGTTGGTGTATACAGTATGTTGGTGTATACAGTGTGTCGGTGTATACAGTGTGTTGGTGTATACAGTGTGTTGGTGTATACAGTGTGTTGGTGTATACAGTATGTTGGTGTATACAGTGTGTTGGTGTATACAGTGTGTTGGTGTATACAGTGTGTTGGTCTATACAGTGTGTTGGTGTATACAGTGTGTTGGTGTGTATACAGTGTGTTGGTGTATACAGTGTGTTGGTGTATACAGTGTGTTGGTCTATACAGTGTGTCGGTGTATACAGTATGTTGGTGTATACAGTGTGTTGGTGTATACAGTATGTTGGTGTATACAGTGTGTTGGTGTATACAGTGTGTTGGTGTATACAGTGTGTTGGTGTATACAGTATGTTGGTGTATACAGTGTGTTGGTGTATACAGTGTGTTGGTCTATACAGTGTGTTGGTGTATACAGTGTGTTGGTGTATACAGTGTGTTGGTGTGTATACAGTGTGTTGGTGTATACAGTGTGTTGGTGTATACAGTGTGTTGGTGTATACAGTATGTTGGTGTATACAGTATGTTGGTGTATACAGTATGTTGGTGTATACAGTGTGTTGGTGTATACAGTATGTTGGTGTATACAGTATGTTGGTGTATACAGTGTGTTGGTCTATACAGTGTGTTGGTGTATACAGGCTGTTGGTGTATACAGTGTGTTGGTGTATACAGGCTGTTGGTGTATACAGTGTAGTTTGATAACATTTTCTGAGTAGTGTAAAAAGTATTAGTCGTAAGGGAATAAGAATTAATAAAGGAATATATTTAATTTTCCTTTCTTGTATTTTGCTTTAGCCAAAAATTATTGTTTACACTTTTGCTGATGATAACAATTGCGACTTTAAATTGTGTTGCTGTATATGGCGACGAGAACTACACTTATAGCCATACAAAAAATATCAATAGGTAGAACGACCTTTATGTATAAATTCCGTCACTAAATTTTGCATTCATTCAGTTTTATATGACAATTATCACTCAGAATATTCTTTGAATAACCGTTCTAGTGGGATTTTGTTTATTAATAAAAAGGTTCTTCTAATTCTTAAAGGATACGAAGTAATAATATGTTCACCAAAATTTCAGTTAGCACGCGAGAAAATGTCACACCAAAGATTTGGCAATTTTGGCACACACTTGAAAGGTTGCCACCCTTGACATATGCCTTCAAACCTGCTTTTCTTGAAGCAATTGGTCAAATGGTGCTAACCTTGCCAGAAAAAAACAGACACATGATTATACATATATCCTAACTCTATTCCTTTTACCAATCTGCCCGACAAACACTATATATATTATTCACTCATTTAAAACCAAAACTTTGAACATTTCTGAAATACCAACTATGGTTTATAAGAGTGCCACTCATGCCCTTGCATCGCTCATAGCTCTGCTACTCAACAAATTTGTAGAATGCCATACTTTTCCTGATATCCTTAAAAAAGCAATAGTAAGGCCAGTTCATAAAAGAGGCGAGAAAGCTGACCAAGAATTGCAGACCAATATCAAATCTACCGATACTATCAAAAATATGTGAATAAATCATTTACAAACAGTTCTACTCCTACCTTGTGAAATTCAACATATTAAGTCCCTGCCAGTTTTGCTTCAATTCACCAAAAGAGTACCAATGATGCCATTATTAGTCTGTTTGATATACTCTATACAGCTCTTGACAAAAATGAGTTCCCAATTGGCCTCTTCACTGACCTGAGAAAGAGCTTTTGTACTGCAAACCATAACCTCTTTCTTAAATTTTCCCACTATGGAATCCGAGGCCTTGCTCTGAACTATGTTCGATCCTATCTTAGTAACAGACACCAATATATAGCCATCAATTCAAGTTCAAGTATGTTCATTGAGTCAATAAAGAATTACATCTCAAAGGGATAGAGTAGCTTAGGCTATTTCTACCCCCCCCCCCCCGTTAGCCATCAATGACATAATCTCCCCCACTCTACCATTAATCGTAGGAGTGCTACAGGGCAGCATCCTAGGACCTTTCCTATTTCTAATATATATGAATGAGTTGCCAAATGTCTTTTAACATTTTTAAACGTACACTATTTGCTGGCGATACTACCTTCATCTACTCAGACCCCAACCAACACACACACTATATAATATTGTAAATAACGAATTCAAAAAGTCAACTCATGAATGTCAACCAACAAAGTCATACTAAACATAAAAAAGACCTACTTCATTTTATTTGGAAGTTATCAAACAAAATTCAACATCAGATAGACAATGTTATCATTAGCAATAAAAATTATGGAAAGTTCCTAGGCATAGACAAGAGCTGAACTTCAGCACCCACTTACACCACAGCCAAAAAGAGTCTCAAAAACTGTCGGTATACTCTCTTAATTCTGATATTATGTTCCCCACTCTGCTCTCCTCTCATTGTACTCTATCGCCTCTCATTGTAATCTATCCCTATCTTACATACGGTATCAGTGCATGGGGTACAACTACTGTAAATTACCTCAAGCCCATCATCATCATCCAGCAAAAATCTGCAATCAGAAATACAACAAACTGTCTTCAGAAAACACACAGCCCTCTTGTTTAAATCTTTAAGCATGCTAAACGTGCACTCACTCCACACATTCTCTTGTGCAATTTACATGTACAAAACCTTGTTCCTAAATGCCAATCCTGATCTGAAACTCAAGTTGACTTGACAAAATAAATGCCAGGTATGCCGGAAGAGCAAACCACTGCTGTGCATCATGCTATGAAATCAACTTACGATATTACAGCCCGTGCGCCACAGGTTTCCCAAAGTCAAGAAACTATCGTACTTTTATCCTTTAAAAGTACGACGGTTCCTTTATCCTAACCTACCAGAGGACAGAAAACCGAAAACGGGACAGATTTGCCAATTTCGCGAGCCACTTCCATTTTATACTACGACAGTTTTTGGCCTTAGGTGGCCTGACTGCTGAGTGGACAGCGCTTCAGATGGATTCGTAGTCCGGAGGTTCCAGGTTCGATCCCCGGTGGAGGTAAAAGCAAATGGGCAAAGTTTCTTTTACCCTGATGCATCTATTCACCTAGCAGTAAATAGGTGCCTGGGAGTTAGATAGCTGCTACGGGCTACTTCCTAGGGGTGTGTAACGAAAAGGAGGCCTGAATGAGGACCGGGCCGCGGGGACGCTAAGCCCCGAAAACATCTCAAGATAACCTCAAGATAGGTAAAGTATGCGTCAAAATGCGACGTTTTATTAGGAGGACGGGATGGGATCTGTGTCTGTAGTGCCAGGAAATCATTTGATTGAATTGTATTACACGAGCTATGTAACTGGGGAGCTTCTTAATTCATAAGACCAGCCGTCATTAATCTCCTTCCTAAGCCTAACCAGCAGAATGCCGTGCGCCCAATTTCACCTATTACGTGTCTGCAAAATTCTTGAGAGAATGGTTTTGAACCGTCTCCTCCATAAAAAACGATGTCTCCCCAAACATATAGCTCCATGTGTGGGAAGAGTGTACACCACACATTACCATCTTCCTCACCCTGCGCACTGAAAAGTCATACCCCACTTGCATGTATCTAAAGTCAGCCTTTGACATTACTTACCGGCATGTCACTATGAGTGACCTCGCCAGAATGGATGCTGGAGGGTGGCTGCTTCGCCGGATAGAAGGTTATTTATCCAACACGAATCTAAAGTCATCTGTACTGTTGCCAGAGCATAGGAGTAACAAGAGACTCTGGGAGGTGTCCTCAGCCCATCCCAGTTTGCTGTATTAATGAAAGCGCTGGTAAACTCTGCATAGGGGGGCCCAGCGGAATTATCATTAGCTTTGCTGATGGTAAACCCGGTGGTATGGATCATTGTGTCAACACTCAGAATTAGACGCATGTCTACATCTAGGTTTAGTCATTTCAGCTGAGAAAACAAAGATCGTGAATTGGCGCACACCCAGAGATGTGCCTGGGGGTCCCATTGTACGGCCATGTTGTAGCCAATCCGGGTCGTTAAGGTAGAGGGGGCTCAGGGCACTCAAAGCTGTGCCAGGCTATCATCCCAGCTATGGAGCAAATGTCAGAATTAAAACAATAATGTAACTTTCATATATAGATCTTTAATTGATCACGCTGTTTCCCTGCTTGCTCTAATGCTTGCAAGAACTCTGAAGGGCTGGGAAAGATAAAGAACAAAGCCTTGATGATCATTTTCAAATCCCGCCTTGCAACTAAACTACTAAACATGAAGGACACCAATATCCCATATGCGAGCGATCAAGTCACTGAAATCAATGTTCTAATTGGTATCAAGATGCTTAGACCGACCAACCCTTACCCTTGCAAAGACGTCTTCCAAGCCTTCTTTATCGAAGGTCATCATCCTTCGAAATGCATTACAAAAGCTGCAATGACCCAAGACTATACGAGGTTCGAGACCTCTAGCAAGTGAGACAACACCGGCACTTCCTGACACCATGGGAATCACCCCTTTCCAAATTACTGTAACTTTTCTCACACAAGATGATTAAAGATCACTCCATGCTTCAACATGAAGCAAAGTATAATGCCTTAAGCCAGCTTGTTAATAACCACAAAAAGTGACGACTCATCCCACCAGCAGTTTCAGACAGCTGCAACGAATGGCCCTTTTGTTTTGTTTTTTAACTTGCCTAATGTTTTTGTACTGTGGGACCAGCATGGTGGAGGCTTTCGTACTCCAAATAACCAACAACTCTCAAACTATTGTCATGGGTGATCTTAATGCTAGACACACTAGCTTGAGTGACACCAAAATAGAAATGGTTAGGTAGTTTTAAAATATCTCAGGAACAATAACATCTCAGTGTTCAACTTTAATTCATCAGACGTCACGCACCTCAGGGCGGCAGAATTGATAATGTCTTTGGTCACGGTCTCATTGATAATGCTCTAAACGGATCAATTGTACATGAATTAGTTAGTGATCATTTCGCCATCCTCAGTTCATACACCATAAATGATGTCAAACCCCAAAGTTCTGAAAAGAAAATAATCAATATACCGGAAAATTTTACACATGCATTTCAAATATTGTGTTTCTGAATTGTATAATCTATATGCATTTGCTGCCGTTAATGCATTAACGGCAGCAAAGGCGTATATATATTGGAACCCGATCACTGAAGTAACTGTTTTACGGCATTATTGGGAAGTCCACAAGAGCCAGAACAGCAAGCAAAGGACGAAGATGGTTATCTGACTCACGCCTGAAGCTCTTGCTTGACAGTTCTCATCTTAGATGAGCAGTATAACACAACAGTTGATACCCTCAACATTTCTTAAGACCAGCCGAGAGTTTAGAGAGCTAAAGGAACAGGTGTATAACTAGCACTGTGAATAGTTTTTGCATGGCATTAATCCTGCAACATCCTCATCCAAAATGTTGAATAAAATAAAGATTTCTCATGCTAGCAGTCGTCAACTTGATCACCATTCACTGGCAGACTATACCGACATGCTGCTTCAAACAATATGCAAGCACTGCCAGTATAAGCAGCATGCCCCTAGATGTACAACACCATCTCCCTAATACCAAAATAAATCGTAACTTCAATATCGAAATTGCCTGTAGTGAAATAGGGCCTGATGATAACTATGACATAACCCCCTTTGAAATAAAAAAATGCTCTCAAGAAAGGTAAGGCTACCTCTCCTCGAGAGGATGGCATCACATACAATACCATGAGAGTACTTGCTGAGCTGCCAAACAGCCCTCTGCTAGAATTGTTCAAACGAAGTCTAAGGCAGGGTGTCGTACCTGACCGCTGGATACAGGGACTCATAATACCCATATCCAAGCCTAATTAACAAAAAACAGACCCCATATCTCTGACATCGTGTATGTGTAAAGTTCCTGAGAGGTTTATACTCGACAGACTAATGTTTCAAATTAGGCCCCACCTTGCTCCTAACCTGTATGGTTTCCTTCCAGGAAGAAGCACACAAACTTGCTTTGCTGAATATTTTATTTGAGGGGGGAACAAGCTCTCAGGCGGCATTTATTGACCTAAAACTATTTATGATACAGCAAACAGAGAAATAATCTTAGAACAATTAGCCTCTTTTGGAGTTAAGGGAAGACTGTTGACATGGCTCAGGAGTTACCTGAGTAACAGGACTGCCTCGGTCCTTTTCAAGGGGGTCAAAAGTAAACATTGTGCACCCTCTGAGTTGGGTACACCCCAACGTAGAGTGCTTAACCCAACACTGTTCAATGTTTTGATGCACAAATTAACATTTGATATTCCCTCACTACCTGACGAAGCCGTTATCTGTTATACCGATAACATATGCAGTGTTTCAAATACCCAAACTAGACTGCAAGCTCTACTTGATTCACTCGCCGCTACAAGGATTGAATATCGTTTTGTTATCTTACTAAATCCAAAGCTCTCCATCCCCAAAAGAAAACTCATGTCCCTCTACCTTTCAAGGTCAACAACCAGAACATAGAAACGTGTAGGCAGCACAAATACCTTGGACCTTGGAGTAGGTATCAACAGTGACATTGTAAACGATCTACGCCGTAGGTTAAAAGAAAGACTTAAACCACTGAAAACACTTACGAGTAAGAATATTGGTTTCCAAATACAGAGAAATCACATTATCGTGATATATCAATGAACAACTCCACAGGAGCCGTGAAGAGGATTCGAACCTATGTGCTGGGTGTTCCCAGATGCACGCTCTAGTCAACTGCGCCACGGCATGGTAAAAGTATTTAACTATGTAAATGGTAAATGACCGTCCAAAAGGTAAATGGACGACAGAGCTTGATTCCAAAGGGGGGATGGGGGGAATTGTGTGAAACCCCGGTTCGGTTTCATTTGAAGCCTCGGGATCCTAGTGGGTGCAGTAGTACCCCAGGTTGCAATTATTTTACTATGTCGTGGTGCAATCGACTTGAGCGTGCATCTAGGAACACCCAGCACATTGGTTCGAATCCTCATCACGGCTTCTGCGGATTTGTTCACTGGTATCAATGTTAAACATGCAAGATAATTCTACATGAATCTTTTTAGAGCTCTAGTTTATAACAATGCCTTAAACCTAATTATCTTCCTCGCATCTGTTTTGAAGAAACTAGTAGTACAGAATGAAGTCATGAGCGTAATGCTTGGTTCTCCAAGATACACAAGAATCATCAACATGAGGGAAGAACTAAAGGTCAATGATATAGAAAATCATGTAAGTCAATATTGATGAACATAACAAACACGAAACAATGGGTATAAATTGGATAAATTTAGAGTTTGAAAGACCTGGGGTAAATACTGATTCGGCGATAGGGTTCTTGATTTGTGGAACCAATTACCGCGTAACGTGGTGGAGGTGGGGCCTCTTGATTGTTCCAAACGTGGGTTGGGTATGTATATAAGTGGGATTGAATGGTTATAAATATGAGCTACCTCTTATGGGACAATAGGCCTTCTACGGTTACCTTAATTCCTTTGTTCTTATGTTCGTATGACCATTTGCCTTAAAGTCATGACAGTCCCTACAGCTCCTACATTGCTCAGAGATATTATTCGGTGCTGTTAATACCCTATTGACTGGTGCCAACATACCGAATTACTCCTTTTATGATAAATGGCTGAGTAAAAATGCCTACTTTCTCATCAGACTGAACATTCCTATTTAATATAATCTACCTGTCTCCGATATTCCTCTTTATCTTTACCCCAACATTCAAGTATCATACACACCCAGCACCATGAAAGGTAATGAGAATCTTGCTCCTCTTAAAGCTGTCACACTTGAAACAATTACTTCCTTTATCTAAATTCTAAGACCTCACGACCACTGTCGACACCGACGGCTCAGTTCAATCATCACCAACAGGACGAATTACAGCAGCATGCAAGTTTTACATAAACAATACAAGCTCAAATAATTCTTTTCACAAATACACAAATAAAGATGCACTTTAGCTACAGTACATTCAAAGCAAAGGAGGAAACCCATTTTGTAATTCAAAGTTTGTTCTTTAAGCACTTGAAATCTTCTGCAAGGTCGACAACAAGAACCTCATACTATTAATTATAAATGACCTGATCAGTGCACAGAATAAAGGGTTTAGAATATATTTTTGTATGGATACCATCTAACAAAAATAACCAATCACGATGACATGGACATAACAGACAAATTAGCGTGTAACAAAGATAAAGTTGAATTAGACCTAAGTGTCCCCATCTCTGTTGTCAAGACTATAGTGTTCCTAGATCTCAAGTCCAATGAGAGAGAAATTACCGGCTTCCAAAGGCTTGAAAACACCAGTATGTTATGGTGATTTAGATCCGAAACCAATGTGTAAGTGCAGCATAAGACGTCCACTGAATGTATTACCTGTGGCAGATGGCTCCAGGTAGCTAAACTCGAAATAGCTTTTCAGGTGCAAACTCTGTGAGCAGGAACTGAGTCATGATCCCACAAACAACACTACTGAATGTCCAGTCTTTAAACCCTTCAGACCTGCAGTTTTGAAGCACCAGGAGGTTTGCAAGCACTTTATTAACTCTCAAGTTCTTGATATCTTCATAATGCAGCCAGAGTTTGCCAGTGCAGGCTACTGATCACATATCTCTATCACTAACCATCCTGTGTGATGTGGATTTCTTGCATCACATAGAGGAACATAGTAGGGAGGGAGAGAGAGAGAGGGAGATGGAGAGAGAGAGAGAGAAAGAGAGAGAGAGAGAGAGTTAGAGAGAGAGAGAGTTAGAGAGAGAGAGAGAGAGAGAGAGAGAGAGAGAGAGAGAGAGAGAGAGAGAGAGAGAGAGAGAGAGAGAGAGAGAGAGAGAGAGAGAGAGAGAGAGAGAGAGAGAGAGAGAGAGAGGAGGGAGGGAGTGATAGGAGGGAGGGAAGGAGGGAGGGAGGGGGAGAGCGGAGGGAGGGAGAGAGAGGAGGGAGGTAGAGAGTGAGGGCGGTAGAGAGATTAGGGAGGGAGAGGAGAGAGGAGAAATAGAGGAGAGAGGCAGTGAGGAAGAAGAGAAGACGAAGTAACCCTCAGAAGAAGAAATTAAAATGATATGAGAACGATTACATTAAGATGCTCTATGTCATTGTAAGAAACATGAGTAGAGAGTACCGGAGACATCCCACTGAAAGTAATCTATTCGTGCTTGGTTGGTTGTTGATTAGATCTTGTTTGGGTCTGAAGAGAGAGACACTCTAGATCACTTTAAAAGATTTTATTGAGTAAGGTAAATAAGATAGTTCTGTCGCACCTAGGTCCTACCCTGACTCAGGTCTGTGAGATACTGTGTCCTGCACTTGAGCAGGCACCCACCGCTCTGTGGTGTGTGACTTAATTAGACTACTATCCCTTTTACAGGGACCTATTAATGGGATTATTATCCCTACTACTCGGAGCTAACACTGCTTCGATAAGCTACAAAGTCGACGGTCCGTGTCGACGGTCCGTGTCGACGGTCCGTGTCGACAAAACTCTGGCTATCAAATACAATGATTCTGAAGGACCTCGGCAGCATACAATAATAGCTTATATGCAAAATATCAGATTAAACATTAAAAGACAGATAAGGTACGCATTAATATTAACATCGCTTGGCATGCGCAATACAAATTTGAACATAATCTTGCTCAATGAAAAATCATGGTAACAATGCATTAATTGGAACAAGAGCATGAAGAACATATGCATGTCAAAGTATTAGTTATGAACAATACAACTCAAGTATTGCCTAAAAAAAAAAAAATATCAACATCTTGTTTGACATGTGCTTGAAATAATAAGAGACAATTATCTGATTTATTGGAATAAGAGTTATAACAAAACAACCACAATGAATTTATAATTAGATAACATGAAATAAAATTAATGTACAATATTTACAAGATATTTACAAGGACTGAACCGAGAAGGCTAACATCTTAGTGATAGCAGTCAGGAATCACTGGTCTCAGTGTGGTTGCTAGAACACTGATAGAACTCATGATGGCATGCACTGCAAAAATACAAATGGCACAGTAGACTTCACAATGGCATATGATTAGAAAACAAAACAAAGTTGAAAGAAATATATACATTGCATTTTACAGTAATAATAGGACGCATGAGGTAAAGGTACTGGAAAGTAAGACAACAAACAAGAGAACTCATTCGTCCGGAGACTATGGCTCTCTGGTTTTGCCAAACAAAAACAGAACGATAACTGCAGAATGCACTTAATTATAGATTCTGCGAATGTCAACACCTAGTTCGTCAAGAGAACTATACAACTCTGGCTCTGACTGAAGGTTAGGAACAGATAAAACTGCATGAGACAAGCTCTCATCTGGGTAATTAACCTCATTAACATCTAGCTAATGAACTTGTGGTGAGTGCACAGTTTAGACTAGGTCTAGATTTAAGATTATAGGTGCTGGCATGGGGTAGCTCGACGTCAAGTGGTCTATCAACCACAGTAGGTGGTGTCCCAACAGAAGAACCTGTCTGGGGTAGGGTCATTATCATATTCCTCATCAGTCTCATCAACAGTCATTTTAGCTAACTTCATGTGGTCTAAATGTTTATTTATATACTCTCCTGTTAACAAATTCTTAAGTTTGTACTTGCTACCCTTGATAAATTCTATTACCTTATATGGCCCCAAATATTTCTTCACTAGCTTATACATAGGGCCAGACCTTTGTTGGTTAAGTACCATTACTACAGATCCAACAGTTATCTTATTGGGCCTAGCTGATGCGATCATTGCTCGAGTAAACTCTGCTGTTGCTTTGGACAAGTGTTCTCGTATTTTCTAGAAAACTAGTTGCATTTGTCTACGCTTTACTTGAACAAAATCATCTAGGTTATACAAAGAAGCAGGGGGGGGGGGTACATTAATCAATTCATTTGGAGGGGGTCTTATCTGTACCATAAAAAATAGCATGAGGGTGTCTCCTGTAGAGGCATTAATTGAAGACTTTATGGCACACTGCACTAATGGTATGAATTCGTCCCAATTACTGTTATCAAAATTCAACATGACTCTCAAGGCATCTAACACTTTCCAATTAGTACGCTCTGCTAACCCATTAATTGCTGGATGATATGGCATAATACTACATTTTTTATTGTTATGTAAATCACACACACTAGTTAAGATTTTATTACTAAACTCAGGGTCATTATCTGAGAGAAAAACTTTTGTCATACTGTATCTACAAATTATTTGGTCATGGAATGCACTGGCTACTATGTTGTTTTGTTCGGGATAGGAGCTAGTTCACAAAATCGGGAAACATTATCAAAAAATAAGCAAGTGGTTGTTCCCTTATTCCGTTTCTGTTAAATTTGTCAACAAAACCATTGATACTCGTTCCCAACATGCTTTAGTCACTGGGTACACATGAATTGGGTTAGGTCCCATGATGTGTCAAAGAGATTTTCAGAGCTGTTTAAGACTGTGTGTCACTTAACCAGGGAAGAGATGATTTAGGAGTGGGAAAGATAATGGCTTGACTTCACTAGCTCCATTGGAAGAGAAACATCTGCAGTACAAGTGTGGGCAAAAATTCAGATAACTAAGGGAAGCAGAACCTGGCCCGCTGCTCAAAAAGACCCCCAGGGTAAGGCTGAGGAACTAATTCACAAGTGGAATGATGCAGCCTCCTCCTCCTCCTCCTCCTCCTCCCTCCAGGCATAAATAAGCAGGGAGCAGCTCCTGCGACATAATGACAGAAGAATTAAGATAACAAGAGCACAGTCTAGTGTTGACGAGTATGGGCAACCAATCACAGCCCAGGAAGTAAGGGGGGGGGTGGTGAAAATAATTAAAAGTACAACACCTGGTGAAGATGGAGTCACCTACTACATACTTAGTGCACTGTGTGAAGTGTCTGGGAATCCACTACTCCATCTGTTTAACAAACCATTCCTAAGTGGGGTGTTGCCCACCCAATGGAAACACGCAATATTTGTTCTTATACCGAAGCCTAATGACCCCTGGCAATTACAGATGTATCAGTCTCATGTCATGCACATGCAAGATGCTTGAAAGGATCGTCCTAAATCGACTTGAACAAAATAGGCAGACTAGGGGATGGGGTCATTGGATTTGTTTAAGGGCGGAGCACGACAAATTTTATAGTTAACTACTTAGCTAATGACACAGCTAAGTACTCTGTATTTGTTGACATCAAACACAAATTTCAAAGACAATCCCTTGTGCTTCGACAAAGCACAAAGGTTTGCGATCCTGGACGAGATCGTATACATGGGTGTCAACCTTGGTTACCTTGAGGTGCTTCCGGGGCTTAGCGTCCCCGCGGCCCGGTCCTCGACCAGGCCCCCTGGTTGCTGGACTGATCAACCAGGCTGTTGGATGATCAGTCCGGCAACCAGTCAAGGTGAGACTTATGAAATGGATTAAAAACTACCTCACAGGGAGGAAAGCCAAGGTCGGCTTCAATGGAGCAGTCTTAAGAACAATGAATATAGAACTCGGGACCCCCCGAAGGAGGAGTCTTAAGCCCCACTCTATTTAGTGTACTTATGAACGCCATTGCAAATATTGATTTTCCAGAAGGAACGCAACAAATGGATTATACAGATGATGTTATAATACATGCTCCCACCTTGGAAAAAATTAAACAGTCCATTGAACTCCTCGGAAGGAAATGTATTGAGTTCGGTTTCACTCTCTCCACAAACAAGAAAAAAGCATACTCTCATCACAAGAGGGAATGAAGAACTACAAATTAATGGTGTAACACTTGAATGGGTTGACCACTATCGGTACCTTGGCATCACTGTTGACTCTAACAAGGGAGAAGAAAGAGGTGCTCAACAAACTCATAGTATCCTAAAAAAGTCGACTCAGGACACTGAAAGCTTTGACCTGGAATGGACATGGAGCCTCTATTGCCGTGCTTAAAATGATGTACACAGCCTATGTGCGCTCCGTCATAGACTATGCCACACCAGTTTTGCGCACCTTCTCCCAAAGCGATATGAAAAGGCTTGAAAAAATACAAAGTGAAGCAATGACAATCATTCTTGGAGTCCCAAGAACTGCCTAAACATCCAATCTATGAGAAGAGTTGTCCCTCCCCCGTGTCAAAAGCTGAATTGCGGAACTGAATGCTATGCTTGTAATTAAGATAGTCAGAGATCCCAATTAGAATGATATTGCCAAGAAAAACACAGAGTTCAGTGCTCCAAACAGGAGGAAACAGGAGAACCAAAAAATGGCGTTACAGATCAGTCTGCTACCTCGAAGAACTTCACCTGCTTGAGCAATCCCGTGAGCTCATGTCTGTAGAGAGATTACCTCCCTGGGAGGATGACCCATGCAGGATTATTATCAACGAGATGACAACGAAAAAGTCCAACATAATACCACAAGAAATGAGGTACAAGTATTTTGAAGAAAATTATGAAGAAGCCAGAAATTAATTTGATCAAATCCACACTGATGGGTCATCAAATCCTGTCAATGGAAGGGCTGGTGCATCATACACAGTAATTAGGAATAATGCCTATCAATGCAGAAATGAAGAAAAATCACGTATTGAGAACTATGCCTCTTCAACGCAAGCAGAGTTAACTGCCATTGTTATGACGTTAAGATTCCTTGAACGAAACACTAACGGTGCAGTGATGTGCACTGATTCAAAAGCAGCGCTACAAAGCCTAAGTAATAATCGGGCAGAAAATCTTGTGATAGTCGCTTAAATCAAGAGAGCTGTGAGGGTACTAACCGACCAGGGAAGAGTTAAGTTTCTGTGGATCCCCTCCCATGTTGGAATATGTGGGAATGAACGAGCAGATGTGCTGGCTGCTGAAGGCACTGAAGGTGACCATATTGAATTCTTCATTCCCAAGACTCTTCTACAAATTAGAGGTATTGTCAGGCAACATCACCGCGACAGGGTAACTGAGGAAAGGAGGATAGAAGCACAAATCAATGAATCTGTACGATGGTACAACATGGTTGCAGCTGGCAATCTCAATCATTACGGACGAGGAGGAAGTGGCCGTGGGAGAGAATCAGTAATAGCGAGAATCCATCTTGGATACAAATATCCATAGAAATTCGGAATGAAAAGAATAGTTGAGCAGCAGAGTTTCAAAGTCTGTGATGAGAGTGACGGACACCGCCTTGACCGCTATCTACGAGAATGTGAACATCTGAGAGACATTAGAAATATGAGTAGAATAATATAACCACATTGTTTGAGTTAGAAAAATATCATTTGTCAAATATAGATTCAATTCTTAAAAGATTTCCCCATTTTGCACCTGCAAGATAACGTAAGATTTTAAGGGTTGACAAATGTTAATCTTCTTGTTTGAAAATCTGTTCACTTGAGAGAGTTAAACAAGTCCCAGCTGTGTCTGGGTGCAAGTAACAGGATGAATAACCCAGCGGGTTTTCTTCCTATTGGGGAGTGATGTACATGCTGTTATAGTGGTGTGTCCACTCACAGAATGAGTGGAGTGCTGCCCAATAAACTCGCTCCACGGGGCAAGAAATAAAAAAAGAAACAAAATTTAAGGAGGAAGAGAGAGAGAGGGGGGAAGCGAAAGGAGGGAGGGAGAGAGAGGAGAGAGGGAGAGAGAGAAGGAAGGGTGAGAGAGGAGGTAGGGTAAAAGAGGAGGGAGAGAGAGGAGGGAGGAAGAGAGAGGAGGGAGGAAGAGAGAGAGAGGAAGGAGGGAGAGAGAGAGGAAGGAGGGAGAGAGAGAGGAAGGAGGGAGAGAGAGGAGGGAGGAAGAGAGAGGAGGGAGGAAGAGAGAGAGGGGAAGGAGGGAGAGAGAGAGGAAGGAGGGAGAGAGAGAGGAAGGAGGGCGAGAGGAGAGAGGGAGAGAGAGAGGAGGGAGGGAGAGAGAGGAGGAAAAGGGAGAGAGGAGGGAGGGAGAGAGAGGAGGAAAAGAGAGAGAGATAGGAGGAAGAGAGAGAGAGAGGATGAAGAGAGAGACGGAGGAGGAAGAGAGGGTGGAGGGAGAGGAGAGAGGAAGAGAGGAGGTAGAGAAGAGGGAGAGGAGGAGGGAGATGAAGAGAGTGATGGATGAAGCTGTTGGAGGCACAGGAGGCTGGGGGAGATGCGAGTGTGGCTGAGGTAATCAAGGGAGATGTTCGCTGTGGTGAGCCAGTACATTCTGCTCGTCATCTGACGGTTCACCAGAGTGCCACTTATTTTCCTGCCAGTGCCACTGGTGCCTCCCTGATATTATCCTCGATAGTCACAATACAACCACGCCTCACCCGTCATACAGCCACCACCTCACTACACCCACCACGACATCACCACACCAAACTTGAACACTTCCTAATGTCCCTCAGCACTACACTTCCTAGACCTGTGCTGGTAAGAACTGACGGGTGGTGTGGCGCGCTTCCTACACTTCAGGCTCTTCCCGAGGGCGGTCTTCCCATCACCACTAGACCAGAGCTCTGTGTTCTCCGTGGTCTGTTCCACAGTCATTGTGTGTGTGTGGCACAAAACCCTTTGTCTTCCCTGACATCTTGGATATCCTGTCCTGAAGGCGAGTCCGAGGAGAAACTCCTGGAGAATATCACTGATATTTATATTTTCTATATTTGCTCCTGCCCTGCAGCCTTGAGTTGGCAATTTTGCAAAATCTGGAACATTTTAATAAAAAGTCCAGGTCATACAAACAAAATAATCGTAAGATAATAGATAAAAATACGTTCCACAGCCATTATGGAATATATACAGAGTCAACTCTCGTATCAGGAAAGATTTAGAGCCACAGGGCTAACAACACTGCAAACCAGGCATGACAGGGCGGATCTCATAGAAACTTTTAAAATATTGAACAATTTAGAGGATGTTGATCCGTACTGTTTCTTCAAAAGGTCAGATGTAAAATAAACAAGGAGCAACGGTTTCAAGCTCAACAAGCCACAATGTTGGACTGAGAACAGGCGATGCTTTTTCACCCCGCAGGGTTATTAACCCATGGAACTGCCTACCCGCCGAAACCGTAAATGTCAAAACTGATCAATTGAAAAGTACAGCTGGAAAAGACCATCGAGGGATCATCATGGTCGAATTACTGACCCTTCCCAGGATGCAATCCCACAACAAGCAGACTCCTGGGTACTTATTTACTGCTAGGTGGACAGGGACATTAGGTGATAGGAAACGTCATTTGCAAGGTCATTTGCAATCGTTATCGAATTTTCCCAATTAACATTAAGCACATTACTTGTTTGTCACTGTCAACCCTCTCTCTTGCCTCCATTCTTCACCTGTACTAAAACAAACAAAAAAAAATCACCTCCTCCTCCTCCCCTCCATGCTTTATCATATAAATAAATTCTATGCATTACTAACATCCTTATCTACGTTGATAGGATCAATTGTATGTATTGGAGAGAAAGTGAGAGAACGACAGAGAAATACATGAATTAATGAGTCTCTTGGAGCAGGCTTCAGATGAGCCGAGATTGGATAACAACTCTTGCTTGCAGTTTCCCTAGGCACGTCATTTGACAGCCCTTATGAACCCTAGTCTTAGTTTAAATAAAATAAATAAATAATAGAAGGAGGAGGGAGGAAGGAGAGAGAGAGAGAGAGAGAGAGAGAGAGAGAGAGAGAGAGAGAGAGAGAGAGAGAGAGAGAGAGAGAGAGAGAGAGAGAGAGAGAGAGAGAGAGAGAGAGAGAGAGAGAGAGAGAGAGAGAGAGAGAGAGAGAGAGAGAGAGAGAGAGAGAGAGAGAGAGAGAGAGAGAGAGAGAGAGAGAGAGAGAGAGAGAGAGAGAGAGAGAGAGAGAGAGAGAGAGAGAGAGAGAGAGAGAGAGAGAGAGAGAGAGAGAGAGAGAGAGAGAGAGAGAGAGAGAGAGAGAGAGAGAGAGAGAGAGAGAGAGAGAGAGAGAGAGAGAGAGAGAGAGAGAGAGAGAGAGAGAGAGAGAGAGAGAGAGAGAGAGAGAGAGAGAGAGAGAGAGAGAGAGAGAGAGAGAGAGAGAGAGAGAGAGAGAGAGAGAGAGAGAGAGAGAGAGAGAGAGAGAGAGAGAGAGAGAGAGAGAGAGAGAGAGAGAGAGAGAGAGAGAGAGAGAGAGGGGGGGGGGGGGGGAGGTGGCGGGGAAGAGTCGTTTCGGAGATTCGTTAACAGACAGTAGTCAAACTCTTCTGTCTATTTTGTCAAACGAGTTAAGTGATTTTCTTTAAACAGTGTCCTCTCGGTAACAATTTAGCAGCTAATATAAAAGGTATATATCTGGTATTTAAAAGAATATGCAATAATTTGTGTTAACAACTGTCTTTTGTTAAATGTGGGAGAAGCTCAAGGCGTGCTTCTCACGCCTTGAGTGAGAAGCATGCTGGAAGAGTCAACTTTTGCCCTAAGTCTGTCCACTGGATTAGTGCTTATGTGATGAAACATGGTTGCCAAGTCTACATGTAGTTTTTTTTTGTTATTTTTATATGCAAGCATGCGTATAAGTACAATAATAGCAAAACAGACAACAAACTAGAACAAAACAAGTGGAACACAAAAGTACAAACTCGCAAAATTACAAAATAACAAAAGATCTAAATACAAAACACTGGCCTGAAGTGCCGACAACAAAAACACAATAAAAACAAACACAACAATAAAGACAAACACAACAATAATTACAAACACAGGAAAATAGTACAGAAATGACAACATTGCAATACATAGCACCCAAACCCTCACCCAACAACCCAAACACCGGAACATAATTATACAAAACGAGCCTACTGGCCCCATAAACCACACACGGAGAGGCACCCATACATAATGATAAAAAACAAGAAAGGGAATACAAATATATAACACAGAAACAAAAAGAAAACTACAACCGCATCACATGATAAGGAGAACCAAAACAGGCTGGGCCACGCTAGTAGCCCGAAGGGCACGCAACACCACACAAACAAGCA
Source organism: Procambarus clarkii (assembly GCF_040958095.1). Lineage (NCBI taxonomy): Eukaryota > Metazoa > Arthropoda > Malacostraca > Decapoda > Cambaridae > Procambarus > Procambarus clarkii. Next base: position 8,005,288 of record NC_091230.1, on the reverse strand, counting down.
CACAACCATTACAATAATAAAAAAAATAATTACAAGACATATACAACCAGACACACACTCAAACAAACACCGGAACGCACAGGAGCATGACAGGCACACATAATCCATACTAATAAACCCACAACCACAAACCGGAGCATGCAGAAACCGGGAAAACACACCCGCCCCACCCACACGCAAACACACACACACATGACCCACACTCTACAACCTAGCACACAAATGGAAACAAACCACAACACACAGCAAACAAAAAAATCACAGGGGAGGAATACATTTCTCAGAGACAGAAACATATTTCTCAGGGAACTCATCATAAGGATACTTCTGTTTATAGGCCTACCCAAACCAAATACTCCATGTCGGTAGGGAAACGATTCCCCTGCCTCCGTGGGGCCCACATAAGCTCGGGAATCACAAAGTCAGGCGGAAACCGCCACTAACTAAGTTTGCCGACGCAAGTCGCATAACCAGGCAGGGTAGGGCAAACCACCCTCTCCGAGGAAGCAGAAGACACCTAAGAAGCATAGACAGGCCGCCGAGACGGTCCTGCCGCTGAACGCACAGGAGAAGGTGATGGCTGCCGAGACGGTAACACCTTCAACGATACTGCAGGAGATACAGAAGAGACGGCCGAAGACGGAAGAGGCGTCAAAGCTGCCGCCGAGGAAACAGGGAACGAGGAAGGGGGCACGGAACCCTTAGAGTGGGCAACCTTTTTCAACACCACCACCAGGTCACTACGCGCACCATGAACCTAACCAGGGAAAACCACCCCCACGAAGAACCGGAACCATCTGACGTGGGCGGCGCACCTGAAGCGAAATCCACAGGCACCACACTAGAAGGAGAGGCCGAAACACTGGCACTGGCAACCGTAGGCACATGCACCTCCTTAGAATGCGACGCAACCGGAGCTACCCCGTCGTCGCCGGAAGATCCACAGTTGTCGAATTAACCAACATCAGCCCAGGCAGAAGAAGAATACCGGGAACGCTTAGGCTCCGACCGCACATCAGATCTGGAGGCTGACTCAGACACGTGCAATACAAGCCGTACGAACCGACGCCCGTCGTAGAACGGCAGCATCCTCAACCACAAGGGGTACCAGGCCAGGCACTGGAGGAGGCGCTGTACCCATCCCAGCACCCAGCATAGCTGGGACACACGGCGAGGGCGCAGGGACAGACGCAGTAGGTGACAAGCTCTAAGATGGGGGAGCCATGCAGAAGGCAGTCAGAAACTCCACAGGAACTCCAGGGACATCAACCAGAGCAGGACGGGCACCCGACGGCGACACAGCCTCAGGAGGAGAGGCGACAATAACAGGAGGTGCACCAGTCGACACAAGGGGCACTGCATCGGCCAAAGAGACTTTCACATCCACACCCATCCAAGCCTCCTCGACAGAAGGCGGCGGAAAATCCTCCTCACTGAAGAGGTTCACGGGTACAATGGCAGGCGCAGAACACTCAGCAGCCTGATGGCCCAAAAGGCCACAACGATAACACGTCCGAGGCTGGTGGGCATAAAACACCCGAACATGGTATCCCAGGAGTCTCATGGAGGACGGAAAGTCCGATTGTAGCCACATTCCCAGGGTGCGAATGTTCATTCGCACGAGCGTCCCTGAGGAAACGCTCAAGGGTGTGCAACCGCACACTAACAACCGTGCCAAACTGGCTGAAGTAACGCCGTAGCAGTCCCTCCGGAAACTCCAAGTGCACTCCATTAACATTGACATAAATGAGGGCACCAAAATGATCGGAGAGGGTCACAGTGCCCACACCGTCCGGCAGGGATAAGGCCCGCCCCTCATAGCGCCGGAAAAAAACTCTCGATATGCCAGCTCCTTTGTAAACTTGATAATCGCCCGACGTGCTGTCACCAACTCAATGCCATAAAATGTCCACCACAAGGACATGAAGCATTCCACACAACACAAGCTCCACCTCCAGGTACCCAGCTCGACCAGAAAACTTCAGGCCCATGGACTGAGCCCGCACTAAAGGGGTAAGTGGGACCCCCATCTTGAACGCCACGTCAACACTGACCAGGCGGGCAGAGATGCACATGCCCCCAGTCGGCCAAACTGGCAAATACCCACCAACTGCTGGAGAGGTCAGGCAACACGTCCACACTCCAAGGCAACTAGAGCAAAACTCCTACCTGTAGTTGTACAATACCCTCTACAGATTTCATTTTACTTAGAATAGATCTTGAGACCTCCCTGTAGTTATTTAAAAATGAGCAGTTAAAGAGTTTTATTAAATTATGTGTGTCTCCATCATTTGCTAATGAGTTCTTAGAATGGGTATTGTTGAGTTACTGAGTTATTTTTTTTTTTATTATTATTATTATTTTCTACCACAGACGTGGCCACACATTTACAATGCTAACCAGCATATATACATTTTCTTCTGTCCTCCATGGACAGGGTTAGAGAAGTATTAAGCATATAGTTCAAGGGTTTATTGAACACTCAACCACAGAAGGTGATTCGGTGCTTTCAAAATGCTAAGCTAACCTACATACTTAAATACATAGATACACAGATTTACGTATGCCCTACATAAAGTGTTTGATGTGTCTTTTACATAGTGTCATTAGTGTACATTCACAAAGGTGAAATGTAATTCTGATCAGCTTCCATATATACTTTATACCCATACATATACATACACACACATATACATACATATATGCACACACATGCTGAGATTAATGTGAACTAAATTCATTTAATAGTATTTAAATCCCGGTGCTATCAGAATGGGGTTAGAAAAGACTAATCCCTATGCTTAATACTATTAGTAAATGCGTAAGTTTTACCTGTCTCTTTCTTGCCTAAGCATCGTAGGTCTGGGACGGTCGACTGTAGCACAGAGCCGCGACACAGTTGGCGGGCGGCCTCACGCACGGCACAGTTGGCGGGCAGCCTCACGCACGCAACAGTTGGCGGGCGGCCTCACGCACGACACAGTTGGCGGGCGGCCTCACACACGACACAGTTGGCGGGCGGCCTCGCGCACGGCACAGTTGGCGGGCGGCCTCACACACGACACAGTTGGCGGGCGGCCTCGCGCACGGCACAGTTGGCGGGCGGCCTCACACACGACACAGTTGGCGGGCGGCCTCGCGCACGGCACAGTTGGCGGGCGGCCTCACACACGACACAGTTGGCGGGCGGCCTCGCGCACGACACAGTTGGCGGGCGGCCTCACGCACGACACAGTTGGCGGGCGGCCTCACACACGACACAGTTGGCGGGCGGCCTCACGTACGGCACAGTTGGCGGGCGGCCTCACACACGACACAGTCGGCGGGCGGCCTCGCGCAGCAACACAGTTGGCGGGCGGCCTCACGCAAGGCACAGTTGGCGGGCGGTCTCACGCACGGCACAGTTAGCAGGCGGTCTCACGCACGGCACAGTTGGCGGACGGTCTCACGCACACGCAGTTGGCGGGCGGTCTCATGTACAATACAGTTGGCGGGCGGCCTCACGCACGACACAAAGGTGGTCCTGACGAGGACTCAGACATTAGTATCAACACCTACAACTTATGGTTAATTAATTCTCAGCAGGCAAGGACTGTATTCACCTATTTGTGCTTGCGGGGGCAGCTCTGCTCTCTCGGCCCGTGTCTCAACTGTCAATCAACTGTTAGTAACTACTATTTTGTGTTTTTTTGTTTTTTCCATACCACACGCACACACACACACACACACACACACACACACACACACACACACACACACACACACACACACACACACACACACACACACACACACACACACACACACATACATACTTCAGGAACCAGTCCATGATAGCTGACTAACTCCCAGGTACCTATTTACTGCTAGGTAACAGGGGAATCAGGGTGAAAGAAACTCTGCCTATTGTTTCTCGCCGGCGCCAGTAATCGAATCCAGGACCACAGGATCATGCGTCCAGTGTGCTGTCCAATCAGCCACCGGCCCTGTGAACACTGTGGACCGTGAACGTGAACGGACACTGTGAACGGCCCAGTGAACACAACACGGCCCTATGAACACGCACACTGTGTGTGCGAGCCTTAGTTCATACTGGAGATTTACGGTTATCCTGCTGCTTAATTAAGGCTGTTACTTCCCCCTAGTTGTTAAACTGGGCATCTTATAAACTGTGAGGTACTTATCAGTGCGAGACAGAGACTTAACACTACCAATAACTAAATCAGTCGACCTTTATGGCAGGTAAGCAAGTTGTTTTAGATTCAGCCACTGGGAACAAAAAGTAGCAAGAAGCACGGGCTATGGTGAGCCCGTAGTGGACTTACCTGGCATAGGAGCGGGCAAGTAGCACGGGCTATGGTGATCCCATAGTGGACTTACCTGGCACAGGAGCGGGGTTGTAAGTGTGTGTCCAGGTAAGCAGGTTGTTCGGTGGTATATACCTGGACGATAATGCCCAGCCTCCGCTCCAATGGCTAACATAGCGACGCCCTTCTCCTCCCTCACGCCCGCTTGGCTTACTGTGAGAATTTATATTTGCTAAATTGGAAATTGGAATGTTTAATTCTAATTGTTATGAGGAATGAATTAAATATATTAATTTGTTTGACATATATTGCGTTAGACTTTATCCCCACACTTCAGTTCACAAGCGAGGCTTTAGAAATTAGTTCCGTTACTCAATCCTCGTAGTGACGTGGGACCGACTGACCTCAGAAATACCACATCAGCTCAGTAATAATATTATAATCATTCATAATTTAATAACAGAGGAATAATCTTCTTAATAACTCAGTTTAAGTGTTAATAACCTATAATAAGTCATGCAAGCAGCCAAGAGTCCAGCCATCGCAAGTCCGGGCCAGTTATATACACCCGTCTCTCAGCCTCAAGCCTCCAACTTATACACCTGGCGGAGGTTTGGTCAAGCTTGTCTGTCTCTTGTTTATGCCGTCTAATATATATATATATATATATATATATATATATATATATATATATATATATATATATATATATATATATATATATATATATATATATATATATATATATATATACATGCATCTAGAGAGAGAGAGAGAGAGAGAGAGAGAAAGGGAGAGAGAGAGAGAGAGAGAGAGAGAGAGAGAGAGAGAGGGGGAGAGAGAGAGAGAGAGAGAGAGAGAGAGAGAGAGAGAGAGAGAGAGAGAGAGAGAGAGAGAGAGAGAGAGAGAGAGAGAGAGTGAGAGAGAGAGAGAGAGAGAGAGAGAGAGAGAGAGAGAGAGAGAGAGAGAGAGAGAGAGAGAGAGAGAGAGAGAGAGAGAGAGAGAGAGAGAGAGAGAGAGAGGGGGAGAGAGAGAGAGAGAGAGAGAGAGAGAGAGAGAGAGAGAGAGAGAGAGAGAGAGAGAGAGAGAGAGAGAGAGAGAGGGAGAGAGAGAGAGAGAGAGAGAGAGAGAGAGAGAGAGAGAGAGAGAGAGAGAGAGAGAGAGAGAGAGAGAGAGAGAGAGAGAGAGAGAGAGAGAGAGAGGGAGAGAGAGAGAGAGAGAGAGAGAGAGAGAGAGAGAGAGAGAGAGAGAGAGAGAGAGAGAGAGAGAGAGAGAGAGAGAGAGAGAGAGAGAGAGAGAGAGAGAGAGAGAGGGGGGGGAGGTGGCGGGGAAGAGTCGTTTCGGAGATTCGTTAACAGACAGTAGTCAAACTCTTCTGTCTATTTTGTCAAACGAGTTAAGTGATTTTCTTTAAACAGTGTCCTCTCGGTAACAATTTAGCTGCTAATATAAAAGGTATATATCTGGTATTTAAAAGAATATGCAATAATTTGTGTTAACAACTGTCTTTTGTTAAATGTGGGAGAAGCTCAAGGCGTGCTTCTCACGCCTTGAGTGAGAAGCATGCTGGAAGAGTCAACTTTTGCCCTAAGTCTGTCCACTGGATTAGTGCTTATGTGATGAAACATGGTTGCCAAGTCTACATGTAGTTTTTTTTTGTTATTTTTATATGCAAGCATGCGTATAAGTACAATAATAGCAAAACAGACAACAAACTAGAACAAAACAAGTGGAACACAAAAGTACAAACTCGCAAAATTACAAAATAACAAAAGATCTAAATACAAAACACTGGCCTGAAGGGCCGACAACAAAAACACAATAAAAACAAACACAACAATAAAGACAAACACAACAATAATTACAAACACAGGAAAATAGTACAGAAATGACAACATTGCAATACATAGCACCCAAACCCTCACCCAACAACCCAAACACCGGAACATAATTGTACAAAACGAGCCTACTGGCCCCATAAACCACACACGGAGAGGCACCCATACATAATGATAATAAAAACAAGAAAGGGAATACAAATATATAACACAGAAAAAAAAGAAAACTACAACCGCATCACATGATAAGGAGAACCAAAACAGGCTGGGCCACGTAGTAGCCCGAAGGGCACGCAACACCACACAAACAAGCACACAACCATTACAATAATAAAAAAAATAATTACAAGACATATACAACCAGACACACACTCAAACAAACACCGGAACGCACAGGAGCATGACAGGCACACATAATCCATACTAATAAACCCACAACCACAAACCGGAGCATGCAGAAACCGGGAAAACACACCCGCCCCACCCACACGCAAACACACACACACATGACCCACACTCTACAACCTAGCACACAAATGGAAACAAACCACAACACACAGCAAACAAAAAAATCACAGGGGAGGAATACATTTCTCAGAGACAGAAACATATTTCTCAGGGAACTCATCATAAGGATACTTCTGTTTATAGGCCTACCCAAACCAAATACTCCATGTCGGTAGGGAAACGATTCCCCTGCCTCCGTGGGGCCCACATAAGCTCGGGAATCACAAAGTCAGGCGGAAACGGCCACTAACTAAGTTTGCCGACGCAAGTCGCATAACCAGGCAGGGTAGGGCAAACCACCCTCTCCGAGGAAGCAGAAGACACCTAAGAAGCATAGACAGGCCGCCGAGACGGTCCTGCCGCTGAACGCACAGGAGAAGGTGATGGCTGCCGAGACGGTAACACCTCCAACGATACTGCAGGAGATACAGAAGAGACGGCCGAAGACGGAAGAGGCGTCAAAGCTGCCGCCGAGGAAACAGGGAACGAGGAAGGGGGCAAGGAACCCTTAGAGTGGGCAACCTTTTTCAACACCACCACCAGGTCACTATGCGCACCATGAACCTAACCAGGGAAAACCACCCCCACGAAGAACCGGAACCATCTGACGTGGGCGGCGCACCTGAAGCGAAATCCACAGGCACCACACTAGAAGGAGAGGCCGAAACACTGGCACTGGCAACCGTAGGCACATGCACCTCCTTAGAATGCGACGCAACCGGAGCTACCCCGTCGTCGCCGGAAGATCCACAGTTGTCGAATTAACCATCAGCCCAGGCAGAAGAAGAATACCGGGAACGCTTAGGCTCCGACCACACATCAGATCTGGAGGCTGACTCAGAGACACGTGCAATACAAGCCGTACGAACCGACGCCCGTCGTAGAACGGCAGCATCCTCAACCACAAGGGGTACCAGGCCAGGCACTGGAGGAGGCGCTGTACCCACCCCAGCACCCAGCATAGCTGGGACACACGGCGAGGGCGCAGGGATAGACGCAGTAGGTGAAAAGCTCTAAGATGGGGGAGCCATGCAGAAGGCAGTCAGAAACTCCACAGGAACTCCAGGGACATCAACCAGAGCAGGGCGGGCACCCGACGGCGACACAGCCTCAGGAGGAGAGGCGACAATAACAGGAGGTGCACCAGTCGACACAAGGGGCACTGCATCGGCCAAAGAGACTTTCACATCCACACCCATCGAAGCCTCCTCGACAGAAGGCGGCGGAAAATCCTCCTCACTGAAGAGGTTCACGGGTACAATGGCAGGCGCAGAACACTCAGCAGCCTGATGGCCCAAAAGGCCACAACGATAACACGTCCGAGGCTGGTGGGCATAAAACACCCGAACATGGTATCCCAGGAGTCTCACGGAGGACGGAAAGTCCGATTGTAGCCACATTCCCAGGGTGCGAATGTTCATTCGCACGAGCGTCCCTGAGGAAACGCTCAAGGGTGTGCAACCGCACACTAACAACCGTGCCAAACTGGCTGAAGTAACGCCGTAGCAGTCCCTCCGGAAACTCCAAGTGCACTCCATTAACATTGACATAAATGAGGGCACCAAAATGATCGGTGTGGACAGTGTCCACACCGTCCGGCAGGGATAAGGCCCGCCCCTCATAGCGCCGGAAAAAAACTCTCGATATGCCAGCTCCTCTGTAAACTTGATAATCGCCCGACGTGCTGTCACCAACTCAATGCCATAAAATGTCCATTACAAGGACATGAAGCATTCCACACAACACAAGCTCCACCTCCAGGTACCCAGCTCGACCAGAAAACTTCAGGCCCATGGACTGAGCCCGCACTAAAGGGGTAAGTGGGACCCCCATCTTGAACGCCACGTCAACACTGACCAGGCAGGCAGAGATGCACATGCCCCCAGTCGGCCAAACTGGCAAATACCCACCAACTGCTGGAGAGGTCAGGCAACACGTCCACACTCCACGGCAACTAGAGCAAAACTCCCACCTGTAGTTGTACAATACCCTCTACAGATTTCATTTTACTTAGAATAGATCTTGAGACCTCCCTGTAGTTATTTAAAAATGAGCAGTTAAAGAGTTTTATTAAATTATGTGTGTCTCCATCATTTGCTAATGAGTTCTTAGAATGGGTATTGTTGAGTTACTGAGTTATTTTTTTTTTTTTTTTATTATTTTCTACCACAGACGTGGCCACACATTTACAATGCTAACCAACATATATACATTTTCTTCTGTCCTCCATGGACAGGGTTAGAGAAGTATTAAGCATATAGTTCAAGGGTTTATTGAACACTCAACCACAGAAGGTGATTCGGTGCTTTCAAAATGCTAAGCTAACCTACATACTTAAATACATAGATACACAGATTTACGTATGCCCTACATAAAGTGTTTGATGTGTCTTTTACATAGTGTCATTAGTGTACATTCACAAAGGTGAAATGTAATTCTGATCAGCTTCCATATATACTTTATACCCATACATATACATACACACACATATACATACATATATACACACACATGCTGAGATTAATGTGAACTAAATTCATTTAATAGTATTTAAATCCCGGTGCTATCAGAATGGGGTTAGAAAAGACTAATCCCTATGCTTAATACTATTAGTAAATGCGTAAGTTTTACCTGTCTCTTTCTTGCCTAAGCATCGTAGGTCTGGGACGGTCGACTGTAGCACAGAGCCGCGACACAGTTGACGGGCGGCCTCACGCACGGCACAGTTGGCGGGCAGCCTCACGCACGCAACAGTTGGCGGGCGGCCTCACGCACGACACAGTTGGCGGGCGGCCTCACACACGACACAGTTGGCGGGCGGCCTCGCGCACGGCACAGTTGGCGGGCGGCCTCACACACGACACAGTTGGCGGGCGGCCTCGCGCACGGCACAGTTGGCGGGCGGCCTCACACACGACACAGTTGGCGGGCGGCCTCGCGCACGACACAGTTGGCGGCCGGCCTCACACACGACACAGTTGGCGGGCGGCCTCACGTACGGCACAGTTGGCGGGCGGCCTCACACACGACACAGTCGGCGGGCGGCCTCGCGCAGCAACACAGTTGGCGGGCGGCCTCACGCAAGGCACAGTTGGCGGGCGGTCTCACGCACGGCACAGTTAGCAGGCGGCCTCACGCACGGCACAGTTGGCGGACGGTCTCACGCACACGCAGTTGGCGGGCGGTCTCATGTACAATACAGTTGGCGGGCGGCCTCACGCACGACACAAAGGTGGTCCTGACGAGGACTCAGACATTAGTATCAACACCTACAACTTATGGTTAATTAATTCTCAGCAGGCAAGGACTGTATTCACCTATTTGTGCTTGCGGGGGCAGCTCTGCTCTCTCGGCCCGTGTCTCAACTGTCAATCAACTGTTAGTAACTACTATTTTGTGTTTTTTTGTTTTTTCCATACCACACGCACACACACACACACACACACACACACACACACACACACACACACACACACACACACACACACACACACACACACACACATACTTCAGGAACCAGTCCATGACAGCTGACTAACTCCCAGGTACCTATTTACTGCTAGGTAACAGGAGAATCAGGGTGAAAGAAACTCTGCCCATTGTTTCTCGCCGGCGCCAGTAATCGAATCCAGGACCACAGAATCATGCGTCCAGTGTGCTGTCCAATCAGCCACCGGCCCTGTGAACACTGTGGACCGTGAACGTGAACGGACACTGTGAACGGCCCAGTGAACACAACACGGCCCTATGAACACGCACACTGTGTGTGCGAGCCTTAGTTCATACTGGAGATTTACGGTTATCCTGCTGCTTAATTAAGGCTGTTACTTCCCCCTAGTTGTTAAACTGGGCATCTTATAAACTGTGAGGTACTTATCAGTGCGAGACGGAGACTTAACACTACCAATAACTAAATCAGTCGACCTTTATGGCAGGTAAGCAAGTTGTTTTAGATTCAGCCACTGGGAACAAAAAGTAGCAAGAAGCACGGGCTATGGTGAGCCCGTAGTGGACTTACCTGGCATAGGAGCGGGGCAAGTAGCACGGGCTATGGTGAGCCCGTTGTGGACTTACCTGGCACAGGAGCGGGCAAGTAGCACGGGCTATGGTGATCCCATAGTGGACTTACCTGGCACAGGAGCGGGGTTGTAAGTGTGTGTCCAGGTAAGCAGGTTGTTCGGTGGTATATACCTGGACGGTAATGCCCAGCCTCCGCTCCAATGGCTAACATAGCGACGCCCTTCTCCTCCCTCACGCCCGCTTGGCTTACTGTGAGAATTTATATTTGCTAAATTGGAAATTGGAATGTTTAATTCTAATTGTTATGAGGAATGAATTAAATATATTAATTTGTTTGACATATATTGCGTTAGACTTTATCCCCACACTTCAGTTCACAAGCGAGGCTTTAGAAATTAGTTCCGTTACTCAATCCTCGTAGTGACGTGGGACCGACTGACCTCAGAAATACCACATCAGCTCAGTAATAATATTATAATCATTCATAATTTAATAACAGAGGAATAATCTTCTTAATAACTCAGTTTAAGTGTTAATAACCTATAATAAGTCATGCAAGCAGCCAAGAGTCCAGCCATCGCAAGTCCGGGCCAGTTATATACACCCGTCTCTCAGCCTCAAGCCTCCAACTTATACACCTGGCGGAGGTTTGGTCAAGCTTGTCTGTCTCTTGTTTATGCCGTCTAATATATATATATATATATATATATATATATATATATATATATATATATATATATATATATATATATATATATATATATATAACTGAAAACTCACACCCCAGAAGTGACTCGAACCCATACTCCCAGAAGCAACGCAACTGGTATGTACAAGACGCCTTAATCTACTTGACCATCACGACCGGACATAATGAGGTGATAGCCGAGGCTATATGAACCACCCCACCGCCGGCACTCGGATAGTTATCTTGGGCATAGCATTTTACCAAATCACCTCATTCTTTGGGGCACACGTGAGGAACACAAATGCGAACAAGCCTGAATGGTCCCCAGGACATATGCAACTGAAAACTCACCCCAGAAGTGACTCGAACCCATACTCCCAGAAGCAACGCAACTGGTATGTACAAGACGCCTTAATCCACTTGACCATCACGACCGGACATAATGAGGTGATAGCCGAGGCTATATGAACCACCCCACCGCCGGCACTCGGATAGTTATCTTGGGCATAGCATTTTACCAAATCACCTCATTCTTTGGGGCACACGTGAGGAACACAAATGCGAACAAGCCTGAATGGTCCCCAGGACATATGCAACTGAAAACTCACACCCCAGAAGTGACTCGAACCCATATTCCCAGAAGCAACGCAACTGGTATGTACAAGACGCCTTAATCCACTTGACCATCACGACCGGACATAATGAGGTGATAGCCGAGGCTATATGAACCACCCCACCGCCGGCACTCGGATAGTTATCTTGGGCATAGCATTTTACCAAATCACCTCATTCTTTGGGGCACACGTGAGGAACACAAATGCGAACAAGCCTGAATGGTCCCCAGGACATATGCAACTGAAAACTCACCCCAGAAGTGACTCGAACCCATACTCCCAGAAGCAACGCAACTGGTATGTACAAGACGCCTTAATCCACTTGACCATCACGACCGGACATAATGAGGTGATAGCCGAGGCTATATGAACCACCCCACCGCCGGCACTCGGATAGTTATCTTGGGCATAGCATTTTACCAAATCACCTCATTCTTTGGGGCACACGTGAGGAACACAAATGCGAACAAGCCTGAATGGTCCCCAGGACATATGCAACTGAAAACTCACACCCCAGAAGTGACTCGAACCCATACTCCCAGAAGCAACGCAACTGGTATGTACAAGACGCCTTAATCCACTTGACCATCACGACCGGACATAATGAGGTGATAGCCGAGGCTATATGAACCACCCCACCGCCGGCACTCGGATAGTTATCTTGGGCATAGCATTTTACCAAATCACCTCATTCTTTGGGGCACACGTGAGGAACACAAATGCGAACAAGCCTGAATGGTCCCCAGGACATATGCAACTGAAAACTCACCCCAGAAGTGACTCGAACCCATACTCCCAGAAGCAACGCAACTGGTATGTACAAGACGCCTTAATCCACTTGACCATCACGACCGGACATAATGAGGTGATAGCCGAGGCTATATGAACCACCCCACCGCCGGCACTCGGATAGTTATCTTGGGCATAGCATTTTACCAAATCACCTCATTCTTTGATAACTATCCGAGATAACTATCCGAGTGCCGGCGGTGGGGTGGTTCATATTGCCTCGGCTATCACCTCATTATGTCCGGTCGTGATGGTCAAGTGGATTAAGGCGTCTTGTACATACCAGTTGCGTTGCTTCTTGGAGTATGGGTTCGAGTCACTTCTGGGGTGTGAGTTTTCAGTTGCATATGTCCTGGGTACCATTCAGGCTTGTTCGCATTTGTGTTCCTCACGTGTGCCCCAAAGAATGAGGTGATTTGGTAAAATGCTATGCCCAAGATAACTATCCGAGTGCCGGCGGTGGGGTGGTTCATATAGCCTCGGCTATCACCTCATTATGTCCGGTCGTGATGGTCAAGTGGATTAAGGCGTCTTGTACATACCAGTTGCGTTGCTTCTGGGAGTATGGGTTCGAGTCACTTCTGGGGTGTGAGTTTTCAGTTGCATATGTCCTGGGGACCATTCAGGCTTGTTCGCATTTGTGTTCCTCACGTGTGCCCCAAAGAATGAGGTGATTTGGTAAAATGCTATGCCCAAGATAACTATCCGAGTGCCGGCGGTGGGGTGGTTCATATAGCCTCGGCTATCACCTCATTATGTCCGGTCGTGATGGTCAAGTGGATTAAGGCGTCTTGTACATACCAGTTGCGTTGCTTCTGGGAGTATGGGTTCGAGTCACTTCTGGGGTGTGAGTTTTCAGTTGCATATGTCCTGGGAACCATTCAGGCTTGTTCGCATTTGTGTTCCTCACGTGTGCCCCAAAGAATGAGGTGATTTGGTAAAATGCTATGCCCAAGATAACTATCCGAGTGCCGGCGGTGGGGTGGTTCATATAGCCTCGGCTATCACCTCATTATGTCCGGTCGTGATGGTCAAGTGGATTAAGGCGTCTTGTACATACCAGTTGCGTTGCTTCTGGGAGTATGGGTTCGAGTCACTTCTGGGGTGTGAGTTTTCAGTTGCATATGTCCTGGGGACCATTCAGGCTTGTTCGCATTTGTGTTCCTCACGTGTGCCCCAAAGAATGAGGTGATTTGGTAAAATGCTATGCCCAAGATAACTATCCGAGTGCCGGCGGTGGGGTGGTTCATATAGCCTCGGCTATCACCTCATTATGTCCGGTCGTGATGGTCAAGTGGATTAAGGCGTCTTGTACATACCAGTTGCGTTGCTTCTGGGAGTATGGGTTCGAGTCACTTCTGGGGTGTGAGTTTTCAGTTGCATATGTCCTGGGGACCATTCAGGCTTGTTCGCATTTGTGTTCCTCACGTGTGCCCCAAAGAATGAGGTGATTTGGTAAAATGCTATGCCCAAGATAACTATCCGAGTGCCGGCGGTGGGGTGGTTCATATAGCCTCGGCTATCACCTCATTATGTCCGGTCGTGATGGTCAAGTGGATTAAGGCGTCTTGTACATACCAGTTGCGTTGCTTCTGGGAGTATGGGTTCGAGTCACTTCTGGGGTGTGAGTTTTCAGTTGCATATGTCCTGGGGACCATTCAGGCTTGTTCGCATTTGTGTTCCTCACGTGTGCCCCAAAGAATGAGGTGATTTGGTAAAATGCTATGCCCAAGATAACTATCCGAGTGCCGGCGGTGGGGTGGTTCATATAGCCTCGGCTATCACCTCATTATGTCCGGTCGTGATGGTCAAGTGGATTAAGGCGTCTTGTACATACCAGTTGCGTTGCTTCTGGGAGTATGGGTTCGAGTCACTTCTGGGGTGTGAGTTTTCAGTTGCATATGTCCTGGGGACCATTCAGGCTTGTTCGCATATATATATATATATATATATATATATATATATATATATATATATATATATATATATATATATATATATATATACATGCATCTAGAGAGAGAGAGAGAGAGAGAGAGAGAGGGGGTAGAGAGAGAGATAGGGGGGGGGGAGGAGGGATAGGGAGAGGGAGACAATAGCAGCTGTCGACACAACACACAAGCAATATTGTTAGAACATGGGGAGTAAATCCCATGATGAGTGAGAACGCTGTGGAGAGACTCTTACAATATTACGTCGTGGTTGGGAGCAGTGGTGGGGAGCAGTGGAGGAACAGAGATAGTGGTGGGGAGCAGTGGAGGGACAGAGATAGTAGTGGGAAGCAGTGGAGGGACAGAGATAGTGGTGGGGAGCAGTGGAGGGACAGAGATAGTAGTGGGAAGCAGTGGAGGGACAGAGATAGTGGTGGGGAGCAGTGGAGGGACAGAGATAATAGTGGGAGAATAAACGAATATGGGAGAATAGAGAATAAACGGGAGACCGCGTGTGAGCCAGTGAACGAGGCTTTGTGTACATGCGTGTATTAGGAAAAAAACAAAAAAATAGTGAACGGTGATTCGTGGAACAGTGATGTGGAACGGGTATCACAACAACATATAAGTTGGAAGTGAATATTATAAATATAGAATACTAGAAATATAGAATAGTGGCAAGAGGCGGCATCAGTGGTTATAAATCGGGTAACTGGAAACTGGTGACATCAACCTGGGCCACAAGAGGTCACCTGTACTGACCGGGGGACCAGCCTCGCTACCTACGCTAAGTACCTGCCATAAAGTTTGAACAAAATAACATACATAATATTACAAATATACGGTATACATATAATATTATAAATATTAAACATATAAATATATATACATATATATATTGTTACAAATATACAATATACATATAATATTATAAATATATATACAATACAATACAATACAATTTTATTTAGGTAAGGTACATACATACAATAAATATTTACAAGGATTGTTTACTTAGGTATAGCTAGTACATACAATGCCTAAAGCCACTATTACGCAAATGGTTTCGGTTATATATATATATGTTTTTGTTGTATATATAGATATATACAACAAAACAAGGCAATATGGGAGTAAATAAACAAATTTGTGGCCACTGTAACAACTTCTTAAAGACGAAGGTAACGGGAATTGAATGTTATATCTGTAAGACTAGATTCCATTCAGCTTGTACAGGAGTGAGTAACACTACGGCACTGAGAGCTGGCCACTTGCTCTGGGTGTGTAAAAATGACCTGCCAGCTTGGAATATCCTAAAAAACCTTCTAGATAACATGACGCATGCTCGGAAAACATCATTCATTGGAAGCCTACCAGCCATCCAGAAGGAGTGGGAAAGGAACAACAATTCTAATATACAAGGGGCGGAGGATATAGTCAGGGATGAAACTGAGGCTGAAACTCAGGAAGTTGTAAACTCTGACTCAGTAGGCCAGGATGTAGATGACAGTAAACTAGAAAGTGTACCAGACAGCACTGACAGCTCGATAGGTACAGACACCACGACGGTTCTCGATAGAGCAAATCAGAACAGAAGGACAGACTTACGCAAATTTTATGCAAAGGGCATATGCAGACATAGATATGCTGGTAATAAGAAAGGATTAGAATGCAGTTACCAACATCCCAAAAAATGTTTAAATATGCTTAGGAAAGGTGAGTGTCGATTTGGATCAATATGTAGGTTTTTCCATCCTGACATGTGCCAAACCTCACTGGAGGACAGAAAATGCTATGACCTTAGCTGCCCACACTTTCACGTGAAAGGCACGGAACGCTACATAAAGAGTAGCAAGCAGGATAATGAATTTGGAGGAAACTCTATAAATTTTTTATACCAGACCGGCAGAGAATTCAAAAGGAGCAGCATGGAGAGTGTATGGAACTGGATGCCAGATCCACTTGCATTCCAGAATTACAGATACAATTACCCACCGAAAGGGAACTACAACTACGACAGAAAACTGCCCTACAACAATCAGTACTGGTCAGAACAAACTCATTATGTCGACTAATAATGGACTTGAGAATAGCCGTGATAATTTCGAGAACCCGATACCTGATATTATCTTCCTAGGTGACTTCAACTTGCCTAGTCTCAGGTGGAAAATAGCAAACAATAATATTATACCAGGAAATCTATCAGGACCTAACCAACCACAGATTAGAGAACTACTTAGATTCTGTGACAAATTTTCACTCAATCAGCAGATATCGGAGCCAACGAGAAAGGAAAATATTCAAGATCTGGTCTTTACGAACAATGAAGACATTATCAGAGACATTACGATATCAGATACCACATACTCAGATCACAAACTCATTGAAGTGCAAACGACCATCAATACTCAGAATAGACCTAAAACGTTGATAAAGCGAGAGGGGCTATTCAGTAAATTCAATTTTAATAATAAAAGGATAGACTGGGAGATAATAAACAGGGAACTTACAAACATTCCATGGGGAACTGTTCTAAGTAATACAAGTCCTACAGAAGGAATAGAAAAACTGACTTCAGAAGCGTATCAAGTCTGTCTGAAACATGTTCCTTTGAGGAAAGCCAGAAAGAGATCTAACGTAGAAAGAGAACGCAGACGACACTATAAACGCAGGAAAAAAATAACGGAACTGCTTATGCAGACACGAATTTCCCGTCAAAGAAGGAATAATTTAAATAGGGAGATTGAAGAAATCGAGCGGAAATTGAAACACTCATATGAAACTGAAGAAAGGCAGTTAGAACAGAAAGCAATTCAGGAAATAAAGAATAATCCAAAATATTTCTTCTCATATGCGAAATCAAAAGCAAAAACCACTGCCAGTATTGGACTTATTCGTACAAGTGAAGGTTCATACACGGAGGATGACAAAGAAATTAGTGAAATCCTAAAAAAGCAGTATGAGGACATGTTTAGCACTCCAATAAACAACATGAAGGTGGAAGATCCAGACAATTTCTTTATGCGGGATATTCAAACCCCTGTAAATATAACTGATATAAACACGAGCGCACTAAATTTTGAAAAAGAAATTGAAAACATGCCCATGCACTCGGCCCCAGGTTCAGACTCATGGAATTCAATATTTATAAAGAAATGCAAAGTGCCGGTAGCACAGGCACTCAGTATAGTGTGGAGGAAGAGCTTGGACACGGGGAAGATACCAGATGCACTTAAAGTAGCAGACATAGCTCCTCTACACAAGGGAGGGAGCAAAGCATTGGCAAAAAATTATAGACCAGTTGCACTAACATCGCACATCATAAAAGTATTTGAGAGAGTGATTAGGAGTCAGGGCACCAATTTCATGGAGACCAATGACCTTCACAACCCAGGCCAACATGGATTTCGAGCGGGAAGATCGTGCCTCTCACAGCTACTTGAACACTACGACAAAGTCACTGAGGCATTAGAAGAGAAACAGAATGCTGATGTGATATACACGGACTTCGCAAAGGCTTTCGATAAATGTGACCATGGTGTGATAGCACACAAAATGAAGTCAATGGGAATAACCGGTAAAGTAGGACGCTGGATACTCAGTTTTCTGTCAAACAGGACTCAGCGAGTAACTGTCAACCATATAAAATCTAGTCCAAGTGCAGTGAAAAGCTCTGTACCTCAGGGTACAGTCCTTGCACCGCTGCTTTTCCTTATTCTCATATCAGATATAGACAAAAATACAAGTCACAGCTTCGTATCATCCTTTGCAGATGACACAAAAATCAGTATGAAAATTACCTCGGCTGAGGACATTGAAAAACTTCAAGCTGATATTAATAAAGTTTTCGACTGGGCATCAGAAAATAACATGATGTTTAACAGTGATAAATTCCAGGTACTCAGATACGGTCAAAATGAGGACCTTAAACATAATACAGAGTACAAAACACAATCAAATGTACCCATAGTAGGAAAACAGCATGTAAAGGATTTGGGAATAATAATGTCTGACGACCTAACGTTTAAGGAGCATAACCAAGCAAATATTGCGACAGCCAGAAAAATGATAGGATGGATTACGAGAACTTTCAAATCCAGGGATCCCATCACAATGGTTGTACTCTTCAAGTCACTTGTGTTGTCCCGTCTGGAGTACTGCTCAGTACTCACTTCCCCCTTCAGAGCAGGAGAGATTGCTGAAATAGAGGGAATACAGAGAACATATACGGCACGCATAGACGCAATAAAGCACCTAAATTATTGGGATCGTCTCAAAGCCCTCCAAATGTACTCACTAGAAAGAAGACGAGAGAGATATCAAATAATATACACCTGGAAGATACTGGAGGGCCAAGTACCAAATCTACACAGTAAAATAACAACGTACTGGAGTGAACGACATGGAAGAAAATGTAGAATAGAACCAGTGAAGAGCAGAGGTGCCATAGGCACAATCAGAGAACACTGTATAAACATCAGAGGTCCGCGGTTGTTCAACGTCCTCCCAGCAAGCATAAGAAATATTGCCGGAACAACCGTGGACATTTTCAAGAGGAAACTAGATTTATTCCTCCAAGGAGTGCCGGACCAACCGGGCTGTGGTGGGTATGTGGGCCTGCGGGCCGCTCCAAGCAACAGCCTGGTGGACCAAACTCTCACAATTCGAGCCTGGCCTCGCGCCGGGCTTGGGGAGTAGAAGAACTCCCAGAACCCCATCAACCAGGTATCAACCCGGGAAGCAGTGGAGATATATAGACTATATGTATACATATATATATTATTAAATATGACCGAAAAAGTAAGATTAATAATTCTAACACGAATTTTCTCAATCTTTCGTACATTTCTTTTCACTGTTGGAGGTAATTCAAAAATCAATTCTCCAAAAATCATTTTTATTTCTAGTCTGACGCGACTCGAGCGCGTTTCGTAAAACTTATTACATTTTCAAAGACTTTAGTTTACAAATACACAACTGAATAGAACTTACACATCTCCGATTTTGTTTATATCTACATTTGAGTGAGGTGGATGGGGTGAGGTGGCATTAATAGGGTATTAATTTCATCAACACAAGACAGAACAAGAGGTGGCATTAATAGGGTATTAATTTCATCAACACAAGACAGAACACGAAACAATGGGTATTGAAATGGAAGTGATTGTAGAAAGCCTATTGGTCCATATTTCTTGATGCTTCTATATTGGAGCGGAGTCTTGAGGTGGGTAGAATATAGTTGTGCATTAATTGGCTGTTGATTGCTGGTGTTGACTTCTTAATGTGTAGTGCCTCACAAACGTCAAGCCGCCTGCTATCGCTGTATCAATCGATGATTTCTGTGTTGTTTACTAGGATTTCTCTGGCGATGGTTTGGTTGTGGGAAGAGATTATATGTTCCTTAATGGAACCCTGTTGTTTATGCATCGTTAAACGGCTAGAAAGAGATGTTGTTGTCTTGCCTATATACTGTTTTTTTGGAGCTTACAGTCCCCAAGTGGGCATTTGAAGGCATAGATGAATTCGTGTTAGAATTATTAATCTTACTTTTTCGGTCATATTTAATAGACTGCTACCAAAATATACTAGTATACATATATATATATATATATATATATATATATATATATATATATATATATATATATATATATATATATATATATATATATATATATATATATATATATATATATATAAATATATATAAATATATATTTATATTAAATCTTACTTTTTCGGTCATATTTAATAGACTGCTACCAAAATATACTAGTATACATATATATATATATATATATATATATATATATATATATATATATATATATATATATATATATATATATATATATATAAATATATATAAATATATATATATATATATATATATATATATATATATATATATATATATATATATATATATATATATATATATATATATATATATATATATGTCGTACCTAGTAGCCAGAACGCACTTCTCAGCCTACTATGCAAGGCCCGATTTTCCTAATAAGCCAAGTTTTCATGAATTAATTGTTTTTCGACTACCTAGCCTACCTAACCTAACCTAACCTAACTTTTTCTGCTACCTAACCTAACCTAACCTATAAAGATAGGTAGGTTAGGTTAGGGAGGGTTGGTTAGGTTTGATCATATATCTATGTTGATTTTAACTCCAATAAACAAAAATTGATCTCATATATAATGAAATGAGTAGCTTTATCATTTCATAAGAAAAAATTAGAGAAAATATATTAATTCAGGAAAACTTGGCTTATTAGGCAAATCAGGCCTTGCATAGTAGGCTGAGAAGTGCGTTCTGGCTACTAGGTACGATATATATATATATATATATATATATATATATATATATATATATATATATATATATATATATATATATATATATATATATATATGTATACTAGTATATTTTGGTAGCAGTCTATTAAATATGACCGAAAAAGTAAGATTAATAATTCTAACACGAATTTTCTCTATCTTTCTTACATTTCTTTTCACTGTTGATGGTAATTCAAAGATCAATTCTCCAAAATTCATTTTTATTTTTAGTCTGACGCGACACATGAGCGCGTTTCATAAAACTTATTACATTTTCAAAGACTTTAGTTTACAAACACACAACTGAAACTGAATAGAGCTTACACATCTTCGAGGTTTATATCTACATTTGGGTGAGGTGGATGAGGTGAAAAACGAACTTTCAACAATGGGTATTCAATGGGTATTAAATTCCAACACAAGACAGAACACGAAACAATGGGTATTGAATGGGTATTAAATTCAAACACAAGACAGAACACGAAACAATGATTATTGAATGGAAGTAATTGTAGAAAGCCTATTGGTCCATATTTCTTGATGCTTCTATATTGGAACGGAGTCTTGAAGTGGGTAGAATATAGTTGTGCATTAATTGGCTGTTGATTGCTGGTGTTGACTTCTTGATGTGTAGTGCCTCGCAGACGTCCAGCCGTCTGCTATCGCTGTATCTATCGATGATTTCTGTGTTGTTTGCTAGGATTTCTCTGGTGATGGTTTGTTTGTGGGAAGAGATTATATGTTCCTTAATGGAGCCCTGTTGCTTATGCATCGTTAAACGCCTGGAAAGAGATGTTGTTGTCGTGCCTATATACTGGGTTTTTTGAGGCTTACAGTCCCCAAGAGGGCATTTGAAGGCATAGACGACGTTGGTCTCTTTTAAAGCGTTCTGCTTTGTGTCTGGAGAGTTTCTCATGAGTAGGCTGGCCGTTTTTCTGGTTTTATAGTAAATCGTCAGTTGTGTCTTCTGATTTTTGTCTGTAGGGATAACGTTTCTACTGACAATATCTTTCAGGACCCTTTCCTCCGTTTTATGGGCTGTGGAAAAGAAGTTCCTGTAAAATAGTCAAATAGGGGGTATAGGTGTTGTGTTAGTTGTCTCTTCAGAGGTTGCATGGCGTTTCACTTTCCTTCTTATGATGTCTTCCACGAAACCATTGGAGAAGCCGTTGTTGACTAGGACCTGCCTTACCCTACAGAGTTCTTCGTCGACTTGCTTCCATTCTGAGCTGTGGCTGAGGGCACTGTCGACATAAGCGTTAACAACACTTCTCTTTTACCTGTCCGGGCAGTCACTGTTGGCATTCAGGCACATTCCTATGTTTGTTTCCTTAGTGTAGACTGCAGTGTGGAAAACTCCGCTCCTTTCCATGACTGTTACATCTAGAAAGGGCAGCTTCCCATCCTTCTCCATCTCGTAAGTGGAACGCAACACAGAATTCTGCTTAAATGCCTCCTTCAGCTCCTACAGATGTCTGACATTAGGTACCTGTGTAAAAATGTCGTCAACATACCTGCAGTATATGGCCGGTTTCAAGTTCATGTCGACTAAGACTTTTGCTCGATGGTACCCATGTAGAAGTTTGCAAACAGGACACCTAGGGGAGAACCCATGGCGACCCCATCTACTTGCTTATACAAACTTTTGCAAACTTCTACATGGGTCCAGTAAAGTCCAGTAAAATTCGTCAGAGTTCAAACTGAGACCAATTTTCATCAGAGTCCAGTTAAAGACCCAAGTTAATCAGAGTTCAGTTAAACACCAAAATATGAAATAGACCATTTTCAGAACTAAATTGAACAGAGACCATTTTCAGACCAAAAGGTAGTCAGTGTCCAGTTTGTGCCCGAAAATATTCAGAGTTAATTTTCAGACCAATTTTCATCAGAGTCTAGTTTCAGACCTAAATTTGACAGAGTCAAGCTGTAAGACCGAAAATCAGTCAGAGTCCAGCTAAAGACCAAAATTATTCAGAATCCAGTTAATTAAAGACCAAATTCGTCAGAGACCGCATTTATAAGTGTAGTTTCGCTACTAAGAACCCAATTTTAGCCCAATTTTAAACGTCATATTTCACACAGTAAATCAAATCAAGTCAGTAAGCAAGTTCCGGCTCCTGTCCCCACCTTAACCCTCTCCTGTATTTTCGCTAATACCCAATCAATTTTCCTGATTATTTAAAACCGCTGTATTTCACCCAGAGTAAAATAGATCCAACCAATTACTGAGCTCCAACTCCCGTCCACCAACTTAGTTCATTTGTACAAGTTCTTTAGTACCGGGTCAATTTTCCTAAAATTTAAATCCACAATATTTCTAACTGAGTAAGTAAAGAAAACTCAATTACTGAGCTACAGCTCCTGTTCCCCACTTAGTTCCCTCTCGTATCTTCTTTAGTATATAACCAAATCCCTAAAAACTTAAAACGTAGCTATTTCAGATGTAGTAAACAAGGCCAAGCAGTTACCGAACTCTAGCTCTTGTCCCCTGCCTTAGATTACTCCTGTAAATTCACTACTAACAGTTCAAATCCCCTGAGATTTAAAACCCCACTACATTTCAGACTCGTGTAAAATATACCAAAAGCAAATTACCGAACTTCAACTCTCGTCCTCCGCTTTAGTTTATCAAAATTATTTCAGATCAAGACGCTCTCAAGTTTATCAAATTAAACATCCTGCCCTTAAATACCCTTTTTTTTCCTCAGCTATGTAAATAATCACTAACGAGCTAATATTCACACCGTAATAAACATCACACGGTCAGATCAAACTATACCTTCAAAACCCTTTGTTTGGTTATGTTAGGTTAATTAAGTTAGGTTAGGGTAGGTTAGGTTAGGTTAGGTTAACTCAGGCAAGTAAGGATATGTATGTATGGGCAAATTGAGCTGGGTAGATAAATTATGTTAGGATAGTTACATTAGGTGGGAAGGATAGGTTAGGTAGGGTTATGCATTGATGTTCAGAGAACAGTTTTAAGGTAAAGTGGCTAGGAAAATATATTTTAACATAATAATTATTAACAGAACTGAACGTTTGATATGTAAAGTTGAACTTGTTACGAAACGGAAGAAACAATTGTACATTTGCGAGTGTTATTTAATGCCTGAAGATGTCTTAGAGAACAACATTGATGTCTTAGAGAACAACTTTGATGAACGAAGGAGAGTTTCTTTGATGAACGAAGATGAGTTAGAGAATAGCTTTTATGCACGAAGGTAACTTAGAGAATAACTTTGATGACTGATAATAACTTTTGATGTCTCTGAGAATAACATTTGATGACTCTGAGATTAATTTGATGACTGAGATTAACTTTGATGACTGAGAACAACTTTTGATGTCTTAGAGAATAACTTTGATGAACGAAGATGTGTTAGAAAGCTTCTCTGATGAACGAAGATGTCTTAGAAAGCTTCTCTGATGAACGAAAATGTCTTAGAGTATGACTTTGATGACTCTGAGAATAACTTTTGATGGCTCTGAGAATAACTTTTGAGGACGTGAGTAGTATTTTGACGTCTATTAGAATAACTTTTGAGGACACGAGTAGTATTTCTGACGTCTTTGAGTCCGTTATTGTGTGTCTTTGATATCTCGAAGAGTGTCTTTGACTATATTTCTTACTCCACGAAGTATACTGTTAGTTACGAAAGTGTTGAAAGAAGTTAATCTTGACTATTTTCAGTTGAGGGGAAGAATAATTTTAGTTATGAAATGACATGAAAAGAAGCTACATTTGACTATTTTCAGTCGATTGACGAACACTTTTAGTTAAAAAATGATGAACATGGCTATTTTCAGTTGACTGACGATGGATAAAGTTAGTTATGATCGGTGTTGGAAAGATGATGAACATGACTATTTTTAGTTGATTGACGAATAATTTTAGTTAAGAAATGATGAACTTGGTTATTTTTTTAGTTGACTGACGAATACTTTTAGTTAAAACCACAAGAAAAGTTTGTCTTGGTAAATTTGTACTGATTGGAACCTACCTTTCATTGAGGTGCTTCCGGGGCTTACCGTTCCCGCGGCCCGGTCGTCGACCAGGCCTCCTGGTTGCTGGACTGGTCAACCATGCTGTTGGACGCGGCTGCTCTCAGCCTGACGTACGAATCACAGCCTGGTTGATCAGGTATCCCTTGGAGGTGTTTATCCATTTCTCTCTTGAACACTGTGAGGGATCGGATGAAAACAATTGTACATTTGATTTTAAAGAACATGTAAGAGAATGCCATGAACACAGTAAACATATGGGGAACATGACAAAGAACACAGAGAACATGTAAGATAATGCATTGAACTTGTGAAGAATATGCCAAGAACATTATGAGAACATGACAAAGAATGTAGAAAACATGTAAAAAAAAGCTGACGAACACAGTGAACATGCGGGGAATATGAACTTGCAGAGAACATGACAAAGAACGCAGAAAACTAGAAAGAAAATCTGATGAACACAGTGAACATGCAGGGAATATGAATAATGAGTATAAAAAGTTGTACAGAGTACATGAAATGAACATGAAAACATAACAAAGAACACATAGAACATGTAAGAGAATGCCCTGAACAAAATGAACATACAGGGAAAATGACAAAGAACATGCTGTGAACATTTTGCAGAACATAGAGAAACAGGGGAAAGATATGATTTGAACTTGCATAGAACATGAATAATGACGAATAACACAGAAAACATTGAAGAGAACATGAATAGTGAGAATAAAAGTTGTGCAAAGAACATTATGAAATTATGACAAAGATCACAGAAAATGAAGAAAACTGGTTAAAAAAATTAACTGAACATGCTGTGAACATTTGCAGAACATGGAGTGAACACAGAAAACATGGAAAAAAATGAGAAGAACACAGTGAATATTGAGAAAATATACAAATACAGTAGGATTATTGAAGGTTTGGAAAAGTTGGGGAACGGGCAAGATGAAGAGAGAGGTCTTCTCACCTTCTCACCTTCCTGAGAAGGTAAGGGGGTGTTGGGGGAAGGTAAGGGTTGGGGTAGGTAAGGGATAAGAAGGTTAGGGGGAAGGTAAAGGGTGTGGGGAGATAAGGGCGAGATGAAGGGGGAGGTAAAGGATGAGAAGGTAAGGGGAGTGTTGGGGAAGGTAAGGGATGTGGGGTAGGTAAGGTATGAGAAGGTAAGGGGGGGAAGGTAAAGGGTGTAGGGAGATAAGGGCGAAAGGGAGTTGGGGAAGGTAAGGGGCGGGGGGGGGTAAGGGATTGGAGCGTAAGGGTGGGGGGAGGTAATGGGTGTGGGGAAGGTACGGTGAGATATGACCGAGTGAATGACTATTTACATAGCTGAGTAAACAAATGGTATTAAAGGTATGGTGTGATCTGACCGTGTGATGTTTATTACGGTGTGAATATTAGCTCGTTAGTGATTATTTACATAGTCGAGTAAAAAGAGAGTATAAATGGACAGGATGTTTACTTTGATAG